>NC_060175.1:15325882-15330882 GCF_021184085.1 Oncorhynchus gorbuscha | reverse complement strand
TTGTAAAGTAGAAATATTAACAGATAACTGATATATCTGGCAATATTTTTATTATAGCTGGAATGAAATCCATTTTCCTGTATGGATTGGGCTTAAAACAGCCCTGCTAAAATACTCAGAAAGATGATTTCTTACATTTGAGGAAATAACATTTTAGGAGCACCAGAAAGACAATCTGTCTTACTCTAGTGAAAGGAGGATAAACTGCTCTGATTCTAGCAAAACAATTGCCTAGGCACTGAAGACTGAGCAACTCATGCTAGCCAGCTGGAAAACAACAATATAACGTTGCCTCAGTGAGCGGTCCTTACTATCTGTGATCCTTGGGACGTCCATACCCCATTGAAGTTGACATTTAATATAGTTACGATAAGGGTTACGGTTTGGGTTATGGATGCCCCAAGGATCCCGGCTAGCACTAACCTTCGGTGAACTGCGTCACGTATTCTCATACAGTTATTTATTTATTTTTAACTAGGCAAGTCAGTTAAGAACAAATTCTTATTTTCAATGACAGCCTAGGAACAGTGACAGAACAGTGACAAAACGACAGATGTCAGCTCGGGGGTTTGAACTTGCAACCTTCCGGTTACTAGTCCAACGCTCTAACCACTAGGCTACCCTGCCGCCCACCATGGAAATGGGGACGGCGAAACATGAATTTGGACCCTGACAAGTGACAACCCATACATCAAAACGTATCTATGAAGCGCTACTTTGTAACCTGCTATGTTTTGTGTGTGTGTTTATGTCTGAAAACATTTGAATTACAGAGTTTGAGGGAAAAAACCCTTCGCAAAGAGCAAATATAACACAGCAGATTTCGCGGGCTTCACTAAAGCCAAAGGACTGTAACGTTACCGTTACCGCAGAGTTGGACATTCTTAGCACGTCACATACTTTACATTTGGGCACAGCATCCATTATTTGTCACGACACCCAACACCCTACCATGACACTTTACCTAACAGTATATAGCCAGCATGGGCGCAATTTAGGTTTTTGCAGATTATGAGTCAACCCACACATCACTACTGCACCAAATATCTTAGTTAGATGTCAAATTGCGCGACTAAGATCTCCTCAACAAAATACTTCCAAATTAACGACAGATTTATTGAGTTCCATTAGAATCATTCAGACTATTTTGAGGAACTGTACACTGCTACGGTGTCTCAAGATGGACAACTTGCCGCTGTTTTCTTGTTTTTCCAAGCAAAGGTCTTTTAAGGGCGTATGCGAGCACACTGGTTCCGTTAGCCGAACTCGGCTAGGCCGCAGCCGAACCGAAGCATGTGGAAGGCTTGAGTGTGTGTTTTTGTGTGTGTGCCCCCACCCCCAGCTCCTCCTAACCAGAGCGAGTGTCAGCTCCACTTAGCCAGGGGGAATCTGTGTGAAGAAGTGGGCCTGCTCCACTCAGCCTGAGCGGCTCCCCACTGGAATGCTGCTAGCTCCAGACCAGGGGGAGGGAAGGCCCACTCCTCCCCGACAGTTACCCAGCCTGGGGAGCCCAATGGGGGCATGGATGAGGAGGAGAGGGGGGTGGTGGTGGTTTTACACTGACAGCTGACCTCCAGATGTGGAGCCGTCTGCTGTGGCTGGGCCGGAGTCTGGTTCTCATCAAAAGGCCTTTCTCTTTCTGTCTTTTAATATCTCTTTTTGTCTTTTAATCTCTCTTTCTCTAACTTTCATCCCCTCTCTCTCTCTTTCCTGTGTAAAACCTGAACGTTCCACCTCTCTCTCTCTTTCCTGTGTAAAACCTTAACGTTCCACCTCTCTCTCTCTTTCCTGTGTAAAACCTGAACGTTCCACCTCTCTCTCTCTTTCCTGTGTAAAACCTTAACGTTCCACCTCTCTCTCTCTTTCCTGTGTAAAACCTTAACGTTCCACCCTCTTTCTCTCTTTCCTGTGTAAAACCTTAACGTTCCACCTCTCTCTCTTTCCTGTGTAAAACCTTAACGTTCCACCTCTCTCTCTCTTTCCTGTGTAAAACCTTAACGTTCCACCTCTCTCTCTCTTTCCTGTGTAAAACCTTAACGTTCCACCTCTCTCTCTCTTTCCTGTGTAAAACCTTAACGTTCCACCTCTCTCTCTCTTTCCTGTGTAAAACCTTAACGTTCCACCTCTCTCTCTCTTTCCTGTGTAAAACCTTAACGTTCCACCTCTCTCTCTCTTTCCTGTGTAAAACCTTAACGTTCCACCTCTCTCTCTCTTTCCTGTGTAAAACCTTAACGTTCCACCTCTCTCTCTCTTTCCTGTGTAAAACCTTAACGTTCCACCTCTCTCTCTTTCCTGTGTAAAACCTTAACGTTCCACCTCTCTCTCTCTTTCCTGTGTAAAACCTTAACGTTCCACCTCTCTCTCTCTTTCTCTCAGTTTTTTACCTCCTTTTACTCTTTCCTTGTTTTTACGACCCCCCCCCCCCACACACATACTTGTCTTCAGTAGGATACATCTATTTTTCTCTCTATTGCTTTGTCTTTTCTAACTGTCTTCATTTTCTCCCTTCTCTCCTTTGAGTTGGCTACTCTTTTTCTTTCTCTTGTGTTTAAGGGAGCGAGATGGTAAAGCCCATCTTGTCACTAAGCTATGATCATGACATGGAGTAGCGTTGTGAAATCTGACCATCCACTGCTTCATTGTGGCATAACTATTATGATTATGGTTCATGTTAATAGACTTTCAAATCCAATTGTATTGGTCACATACACACATTTAGCAGATGTTATTGTGGGTGTAGTGAAATGCTTGTGTTCCTAGCTCCAACAGTGCAGTAATATCTAACAATTGACAACAATGCACACAAATAAAAAGCAATAAGATGGTATTAAGAAATATTGAAATATTAGAACGAGCAATGTCGGAGTCCGGAGTATAAATATAAACAGTGCCTTCGGAAAGTATTGAGGCCCCTTGACTTTTTCCACATTTTGTTAAGTTACAGCCTTAATCTAAAATGGATCAAATAAAATAAAATACTCACCAATCTACACACAATACCCCGTAATGACAAAGCAACATTTTTTCAAATGTATAAAAAATAAAAACAGAAATACCTTATTTACATAAGTATTCAGACCATTTGTTATGAGACTTGAAATTGAGCTCATGTGCATCCTGTTTCCATTGATCATCCTTGATGTTTCTACAACTTGATTGGAGTCCAACTGTAGTCAATGTAATTGATTGGACATGATTTGGAAAGGCACACACCTGTTTAAAAAAGGTCCCACAGTTGACAGCGCATGTCAGAGCAAAAAACAAGACATGAGGTCGAAGGAATTGCCCGTAGAGCTCAGAGACAGGATTGTGTCGAGGCACAGATCTGAGGAAGGGTAACAAAATATTTCTGCAGAATTGAAGGTCCCCAAGAACACAGTGGCCTCCATCATTCTTAAATGGAAGAAGTTTGAAACCACCAAGACTCTTCCTAAAGCTGGTCTCCCGGTCAAACTGAGCAATCGTAGAAGAAGGGCCTTGGTCAAGGAGATGACCAAGTACCCGATGGTCACTCTGACCGAGCTCTAGAGTTCCTCTGTGGAGAGAACCTTCTAGAAGGACAACCATCTCTCCAGCACTCCACCAATAAGGCCTTTATGGTAGTGTGTCCAGATGGACGCCACTCATCAGTAAAAGGAACATGACAGTTCGCTTGGACTTTGCCAAAAGGCAAGATTCTCAGACCACGAGAAACAAGATTCTCTGGTCTGATGAAACCAAGATTAAACTCTTTGGCCTGAATGCCAAGCGTCACGTCTGGAGGAAACCTGGCACCATCCCTACGGTGAAGCATGGTGGTGGAAGCATCATGCTGTGGGGATGTTTTTCAGTGGCAGGGACTGGGAGACTAGTCAGGGTCGAGGCAAAGATGAACAGAGCCTTCCAACAGGACAACGACCTTAAGCACACCGCAAAGACAATGCAGAAGTGGCTTCGGGACAAGTCTCTGAATATCCTTGAGTGGCCCAGCCAGAGTCCAGACTTGAATCCGATCAAACATCTCTGGAGAGACCTAAAAATAGCAGTGCAGCAACGTTCCCCATCCAGTGCAGCAACGTTCCCCATCCAGTGCAGCAACGTTCCCCACCCTGACAGAGCTTGAGAAGATCTGCAGAGAAGAATGGGAGAAACTCCCCAAATACAGGTGTGCCAAACTTATAGCGTCATGTCCAAGAAGACTCAAGGCTGTAATCGCTGCAAAAGATGCTTCAACTAAGTACTGAGTAAAGGGTCTGAATACTTATGTAAATGTTATATTTCAGTTTATTTTATGTGATAAATTAGCAAAAAATCTAAACTGTTTTTGCTTTGTCATTATGGGGTATTGTGTGTAGATTGATGAAGGGGGAAAAACGATTTAATACACTATAGAATAAGGCTTTAACCTAACAAAGTGGAAAAAGTCAAGGGGGTCTGAATACTTTCCAAAGGCACTATATATAGAGTGAGTGTGTGTGTGTGAATGGGATCTATAGACCCCCCTCTTCTCTCTGCCTCACTTCCCGTGATAGTCATTTGTTTTGATGGATTCTGTAACATTACGTTCCTCTTTCATTTTTCTCGTCTTTCTAATCAGGCACTAACGGGGGCTACCGCGAGGAGCCCGTGGACCACAGGCTGACAGACAGAGAGTGGGCCGATGAGTGGAGGCATCTGGATCATGTAAGTACTGCTGCTGACAGCAGCCGTCACTGCCGACCACTGGCACTACTAGTGCTGTAGTAACTCTTACTGTCTGGCGGAGCCATCGAAGCTTTGTCACACTTGGTGTCCCGTTCACAGTGGCAGACTTTTGTTTAAGGCCATTTTCTGTCAACATCAGAGAGCCATGCATTGAATTGTGTGGCCCAAAGTAGGAGTCCTACCCAATGAAATAAAGCCATGATATCCACTGAGTGTACAAAACATTATGAAAACATGCTCTTTCTATGACATAGACTGACCATGCGAATCCAGGTGAAACTATGATCCCTTATTGATGTCACTTGTTAAAATCTACT
>NC_060175.1:14100882-14268382 GCF_021184085.1 Oncorhynchus gorbuscha | reverse complement strand
GCATATAGCATTGTTCAGAACATCTACAATAACTCCTCAACCTTTGCAGGTTTTCATTTGGGAAGTTGTTATGCAAAGATATATAGCAACTTTGATATTATATATAAATATATATATATTGTTTTTACCCAATACAGTATGAACACAGATTTCTTTTGTAATACTTTGAATTTGTTTGGATCTGTGGAAAATTGTGTAGGGACTATGGACAAACTCTCACTGTCATCTTTCCTTCAAAGGAGACAACTATGTTAAGTTGTGTTTAAGATGCAGACGTTTTCCATCATGTCTTCTCCACTCACATAAACAACAAGCCAGAAAGCACACTTAAGCTTACCACCTACAGCGCAAATACCAACCCTAT
This sequence comes from Oncorhynchus gorbuscha, assembly GCF_021184085.1. Classification (NCBI taxonomy): domain Eukaryota; kingdom Metazoa; phylum Chordata; class Actinopteri; order Salmoniformes; family Salmonidae; genus Oncorhynchus; species Oncorhynchus gorbuscha. Next base: position 14,268,018 of record NC_060175.1, on the reverse strand, counting down.
CTCTGCACAACACTTCATATAAATACCAACCCTATCCCTATACAACACTCCATATAAATACCAACCCTATCCCTATACAACACTCCATATAAATACCAACCCTATCCCTATACAACACTCCATATAAATACCAACCCTATCCCTATACAACACTCCATATAAATATCAACCCTATCCCTATACAACACTCCATATAAATACCAACCCTATCCCTATACAACACTCCATATAAATACCAACCCTATCCCTATACAACACTCCATATAAATACCAACCCTATCCCTATACAACACTCCATATAAATACCAACCCTATCTCTATACAACACTTCATATAAATACCAACCCTATCTCTGCACAACACTTCATATAAATACCAACCCTATCTCTGCACAACACTCCATATAAATACCAACCCTATCCCTATACAACACTCCATATAAATACCAACCCTATCTCTGCACAACACTTCATATAAATACCAACCCTATCTCTGCACAACACTTCATATAAATACCAACCCTATCTCTGCACAACACTCCATATAAATACCAACCCTATCCCTATACAACACTCCATATAAATACCAACCCTATCTCTGCACAACACTCCATATAAATACCAACCCTATCCCTATACAACACTCCATATAAATACCAACCCTATCTCTATACAACACTCCATATAAATACCAACCCTATCCCTATACAACACTCCATATAAATACCAACCCTATCTCTGCACACCACTCCATATAAATACCAACCCTATCTCTGCACACCACTCCATAAATACCAACCCTATTCTGCACAACACTCCATATAAATACCAACCCTATCTCTATACAACACTCCATATAAATACCAACCCTATCCCTATACAACACTCCATATAAATACCAACCCTATCTCTGCACACCACTCCATATAAATACCAACCCTATCTCTGCACACCACTCCATATAAATACCAACCCTATCTCTGCACACCACTCCATATAAATACCAACCCTATCTCTGCACACCACTCCATATAAATACCAACCCTATCCCATTACATTTTGTTCAAACGATAGATTAAGAAAAAATAATCATCAACTTTACGAAAAGCAACGGAGGCCAAATTGTTTCTCGGCTTGACTCTTTGAACTCGGCCCACTTTTGTTTAATCTGTTATAAAGGAATTAAATGACAAAGTGTAAACAAGAGCCTCTAGTTGGATGAGAGAGGACTGCCTTAGCATTGCTAGTCATAATAACGGGCATCAAGGGCAAAAAACAATCACCAGAATGTGGATTCCATGACAATGCTCCCACAGTAGGGAACTCTCTGAGGCGAGAGAGAGCGAGAGAGAGAGCGAGAGAGAGGGGGAGGGCAGAAAAAGAGAGAGAAGAGAGCGAGAGTGTGTGGGAGTTTATTGAGCAGAGCGAGAAGCTCCCTCAAGCACAATCACCTAATTAGATTTCTATCTAACAGTCCCCTGTCTGACCCCTTAAATCTCAGACAGCCTTGGAAAGAAAGAAAGATAGATTTACTAGGCCATCTTCTCCTGGGCCAACCAGGGTAAAGGTCCGGAGAGGGTGTCTGCTTTCCCAAAATTTCAAGAGGGTAACATTAATCAAGGTAAGATAAATGAATCTTTAAATCGCCACAAAGGAGGTTCGTAATCATTAGGGGGAGGTTAGAATTAGGATTGAATGGCGGGAACCCAGGTTACTGAGATTTACCAGGGTTTACGGCACAAAACCGCTCAATTTTCCCGGGATAAGTAACAGCGAGAAAGCGGTAAATGATCATAAATATGAACTGCATGGCGTGAAATGGAACTGTTACATTACTGTATATGTGATGTCTAAATCTATCTTCTCTATGGCCTCTGCATGATGAATCGTCAACGCTCAGGGTGGGGACAGACAGCCCATCTCAGTATGGAGCGCAGTTCACAATGCATGTAGACCTATCATCTCATAATGGTAACTTTTTTCTTCTTCTGACAGGTAGGCCTGTCAGCATAGCCTAGCTACAGCAATATAAAGACCGAATGTGCATCTAATTTACACATCTCCATCTGGCTTTCGGGGGTCGCCTTATTTTTTTATTGTAATAATTATTATTTGTTTTTATTCCAGCTGTAGAGTTTTAAAAAAGCCTATCGCTCGAATATTGATGCTTTAAATCAGTGAAAGCGTGACGACTCTCTCTCTCTCTCTCTCTCTCTCTCTCTCTCTCTCTCTCTCTCTCTCTCTCTCTCTCTCTCTCTCTCTCTCTCTCTCTCTCTCTCTCGCAGTCTTTCTCTCTCTACATCAACTCCATTCAAATTGCATTCAAAATAGATAATCGTGTTCTAGATTGATATATAGTCCTATATATAGATGTCCTAGCCTACCTCTCAAGTGCTACCTTCATTGCAGTATTAGCTTTATATTTAGTTAAGTAATGATGGCTTATGCATAATAAGCGTCTAATTTATAGTCTCTGTCGCTTGTGCAAAACGCACACACCTGTGCTCCGCTGGCCTCTCTCCTTAAAAACCGCTCCTTAGCTCTTGGAGTCCCATGCAGGAAAAGATACACTAGAATACTGCCCTGCCAAGTAAAAAGGCAGTAACTGCTCATAGAGTGGAACTGAGGAAAAAATGCCTTTTATTTAGCTTGGTTTAACAGTAACTCTATGCAGTTACTTTTAACATGACCCCCATTTTCTCCAAAACACAATACAATTGAGGTAGGATACTTGTCTACATGATTAAGCATATATTTATTGTAGCAAAAATTACATTAACTAATTTTTGACCAAATGGCCAGTTACTGCCCATTTGCTTGGTATATTTGCTTGGTTTTTATATTTTTTTAACTCCTTTTTCTCCCCAATATCATGGAATCCAATTGTGACAGTCTTGTCCCATCTCTGCAAGTCCTGTACAGACTCAGGAGAGGCGAAGGTCGAGAGCCATGCATCCTCCAAAACATGACCGCACCACTTCTTGACACAATGCTCACTTAACTCGGAAGCCAGCCGCACCAATGTGTCGGAGGAAACACTGTACACCTGGCGACCGTGTAGCAACCCAGTCCCTGCCGCTGAAAAATATCCCCACAGCACGATGCTGCCACCACCGTGCTTCAACGTAGGGATGGTAACAGGTTTCCCTCCAGATGTGACGCTTGGCATTCAGGCCAAAAAGATCAATCTTGGTTTCATCAGACCAGAGAATCTTGTTTCTCATGGTCTGAGAGTCCTTTAGGAGCCTTTTGGCAAACTCCAAGCGGGCTGTCATGTGCCTTATACTGAGGAGTGGCTTCCGTCTGGCCACTCTACCATAATGGCCTTATTAGTGGAGTGCTGCAGAGATGGTTGTACTTCTGGAAGGTTCTCCCATCTCCACAGAGGTTCTCTGGAGCTCTGTCAGCCTGACCATCAGGTTCTTGGTCAACTCCCTGACCAAGATCCTTCTCCCCCAATTGCTCAGTTTGGCTGGGTGGCCAGCTCAAGGAAGGGTCTTAGTGGTTCCAAACTTCTTCCATTTAAGAATGATGGAGGCCACTGTGATCTTGGGGACCTTCAATGCTGCAGAAATGTTTTTGTACCCTTTCCCAGATTTGTGCTTTGACACAGTCCTGTTTCTGAGCTCTACGGACAGTTCCCTGGACCTCATGCCTCATGCCTATTACTTCCGGCGCCGACAGAGATGGCCGCCTCGCTTCGCGTTCCTAGGAAACTATGCAGTTTTTAATTTTTTTACGTGTTATTTCTTACATTGGTACCCCAGGTCATCTTAGGTTTCATTACATACAGTCGAGAAGAACTACTGAATATAAGATCAGCGTCAACTCACCATCAGTACGACCAAGAATATGATTTTCACGAAGCGGATCCTGTGTTCTGCCTTTCAACCAGGACAACGGAATGGATCCCAACCGGCGACCCAAAAAAACAACTCCGTAAAAGAGGGAAACGAGGCGGTCTTCTGGTCAGACTCCGGAGACGGGCACATCGTGCACCCCTCCCTAGCATTCTTCTCGCCAATGTACAGTCTCTTGACAACAAGGTTGATGAAATCCGAGCAAGGGTAGCATTCCAGAGGGACATCAGAGACTGTAACGTTCTTTGCTTCACGGAAACATGGCTCACTGGAGAGACGCTATCGGAGGCGGTGCAGCCAGCGGGTTTCTCCACGCATCGCGCCGACAGAAACAAACATCTTTCTGGTAAGAAGAGGGGCGGGGGCGTATGCCTTATGGCTAACGAGACGTGGTGTGATCACAGAAACATACAGAAACTCAAATCCTTCTGTTCACCTGATTTAGAATTCCTCACAATCAAATGTCGACCGCATTATCTACCAAGAGAATTATCTTCGATTATAATCACAGCCGTATATATTCCCCCCCAAGCAGACACATCGATGGCTCTGAACGAACTTTATTTGACTCTTTGCAAACTGGAATCCATACATCCTGAGGCTGCATTCATTGTAGCTGGGGATTTTAACAAGGCTAATCTGAAAACAAGACTCCCTAAATTGTATCAGCATATCGATTGCGCAACCAGGGCGGGAAAAACCTTGGATCATTGTTATTCTAACTTCCGCGACGCATATAAGGCCCTGCTCCGTCCTCCTTTCGGAAAAGCTGACCACGACTCCATTTTGCTGATCCCTGCCTACAGATAGAAACTAAAACAAGAAGCTCCCACGTTGAGGTCTGTCCAACGCTGGTCCGACCAAGCTGATTCCACACTCCAAGACTGCTTCCATCACGTGGACTGGGATATGTTTCGTATTGCGTCAGATAACAACATTGACGAATACGCTGATTCGGTGTGCGAGTTCATTAGAACGTGCATTGAAGATGTCGTTCCCATAGCAACGATTAAAACATTCCCTAACCAGAAACCGTGGATTGATGGCAGCATTCACGTGAAACTGAAAGCGCGAACCACTGCTTTTAATCAGGGCAAGGTGACTGGTAACATGACCGAATACAAACAGTGCAGCTATTCCCTCCGCAAGGCTATCAAACAAGCTAAGCGTCAGTATGGAGACAAAGTAGAATCTCAATTCAACGACTCAGACACAAGAGGTATGTGGCAGGGTCTACAGTCAATCACGGACTACAAGAAGAAAACCAGCCCAGTCACGGACCAGGACGTCTTGCTCCCAGGCAGACTAAGTAACTTTTTTGCCCGCTTTGAGGACAATACAGTGCCACTGACATGGCCTGCAACAAAAACATGCGGACTCTCCTTCACTGCAGCCGAGGTGAGTAAAACATTTAAACGTGTTAACCCTCGCAAGGCTGCAGGCCCAGACGGCATCCCCAGCCGTGCCCTCAGAGCATGCGCAGACCAGCTGGCCGGTGTGTTTACGGACATATTCAATCAATCCTTATACCAGTCTGCTGTTCCCACATGCTTCAAGAGGGCCACCATTGTTCCTGTTCCCAAGAAAGCTAAGGTAACTGAGCTAAACGACTACCGCCCCGTAGCACTCACTTCCGTCATCATGAAGTGCTTTGAGAGACTAGTCAAGGACCATATCACCTCCACCCTACCTGACACCCTAGACCCACTCCAATTTGCTTACCGCCCAAATAGGTCCACAGACGATGCAATCTCAACCACACTGCACACTGCCCTAACCCAACTGGACAAGAGGAATACCTACGTGAGAATGATGTTCATCGACTACAGCTCGGCATTCAACACCATAGTACCCTATGGTGTTGTCAAGCTCGAGACCCTGGGTCTCGACCCCGCCCTGTGCAACTGGGTACTGGACTTCCTGACGGGCCGCCCCCCAGGTGGTGAGGGTAGGCAACAACATCTCCACCCCGCTGATCCTCAACACTGGGGCCCCACAAGGGTGCGTTCTGAGCCCTCTCCTGTACTCCCTGTTCACCCACGACTGCGTGGCCACGCACTCCTCCAACTCAATCATCAAGGTTGCGGACGACACAACAGTGGTAGGCTTGATTACCAACAACGACGAGACGGCCTACAGGGAGGAGGTGAGGGCCCTCGGAGTGTGGTGTCAGGAAAATAACCTCACACTCAATGTCAACAAAACTAAAGAGATGATTGTGGACTTCAGGAAACAGCAGAGGGAACACCCCCCTATCCACATCGATGGAACAGTAGTGGAGAGGGTAGTACGTTTTAAGTTCCTCGGCATACACATCACAGACAAACTGAATTGGTCCACTCACACAGACAGCATCGTGAAGAAGGCGCAGCAGCGCCTCTTCAACCTCAGGAGGCTGAAGAAATTCGGTTTGTCACCAAAAGCACTCACAAACTTCTACAGCCGCCGTATCACCGCCTGGTACGGCAACTGCTCCGCCCACAACCGTAAGGCTCTCCAGAGGGTAGTGAGGTCTGCACAACGCATCACCGGGGGCAAGCTACCTGCCCTCCAGGACACCTACACCACCTGATGTTACAGGAAGGCCATAAAGATCATCAAGGACAACAACCACCCGAGCCACTGCCTGTTCACCCCGTTATCATCCAGAAGGCGAGGTCAGTACAGGTCAATAGTCAATGCTGGGACAGAGAGACTGAAAAACAGCTTCTATCTCAAGGCCATCAGACTGTTAAACAGCCACCACTAACATTGAGTGGCTGCTGCCAACACACTGACTCAACTCCAGCCACTTTAATAATGGGAATTGATGGGAAATTATGTAAAATATATCACTAGCCACTTTAAACAATGCTACCTAATATAATGTTTACATACCCTACATTATTCTTCTCATATGTATACGTATATACTGTACTCTATATCATCTACTGCATCCTTATGTAATACATGTATCACTAGCCACTTTAACTATGCCACTTTGTTTACATACTCATCTCATATGTATATACTGTACTCGATACCATCTACTGTATCTTGCCAATGCTGCTCTGTACCATCACTCATTCATATATCTTTATGTACATATTCTTTATCCCCTTACACTGTGTATAAGACAGTAGTTTTGGAATTGTTAGTTAGATTACTTGTTGGTTAGTACTGCATTGTCGGAACTAGAAGCACAAGCATCTCGCTACACTCGCATTAACATCTGCTAACCATGTGTATGTGACAAATAAAATTGGATTTGATTTGATTTGGTTTTTGCTCTGACATGCACTGTCTACTATGGGACCTTATATAGACAGGTGTGTGCCTTTCCAAATCATGTCCAATCAATTTAATTTAACACAGGTGGACTCCAATCAAGTTGTAGAAACCTCAAGGATGATCAATGGAAACAGGATGCACCTGAGCTCAATTTCAAGTCTCATAGCAAAGGGTCTGAATACTTGTGTAAATAAGGTATTTCTGTGTTTTATTTGTAATACATTTGCAAAATAAATTCAAAACCTGTTTTTACTTTGGCATTATGGGGTATTGTGCGTAGATTGATGAGGTTTATTTATTTATTTAATACATTTTAGAACAAGGGTGTAAAGTAACAAAATGTGGAAAAAGTCAAGGGGTCTGAATACTTACCGAATTAACTGTATGTGTCAGCCTACTATTTATATAAATAGGCCCTATTCTATTTCAAAATGTTGTTGTCCACATGTACTGCAAGAGAACATTCTCTCCATGCTTTATCGTGGTAGTTCCAGTCCATATAATACAGTATAATACAGTACAGTACAGTAATACAGTTCACACTCAAAAAAGATTAGCCTACTGGAGCTAGTTTCATTTATTTACCCAAGAGGGCTTTTATGGTTTTTTGTTTTTCTGTCGTGTGTAATGTGCATCCTATATTATATACTGTACAGTATGTACTGGATAACGGTACAATAATTTAGGCTTTTTTGGGCTTGGGCTCATTAAATATCTTTAATGTAAGGCTCATAAAATGTATTTAATGACTCATCAGGGTCAGGTAGGATCAGGCTTTAATGTTTGATTAAATCTCTAATCAAATCCAAACATAAGCCTATTTATATACTTTATACTGCTTTAAAAAAAATATATATACTTATATATTTTAAATGTAAACTTTATTTAAGTCAGTTAATAAAAAATTATTATTTACAATGATGGCTTACCCTGGCCAAACCCAGGCAATGCTGGGCCAATTGTGCGCCGGCCTATGGGACTCCCATCACGGCTGGTTGTGATACAGCCTGGAATCGAACCAGGGACTGTAGTGACACCTCTAGCACTGAGATGCAGTGTCTTAGACCACTGACCCACTCAGGAGCTTATGAAAGACACTTCTGGTTTTGGCGGGAAATACATTTTATTTACTTTTATTTAACTAGGCAAGTCAGTTAACCTCTTGCTCCTACCTGACACGCAGGCGTCCCATCTAGACATCTGGAAATGCAAATGTGCTACGCTAAATGCTAATAGTATTAGTTAAAACTCAAACGTTCATTAAAATACACATGCAGGGTATTGAATTAAAGCTACACTCGTTGTGAATCCAGGCAACAAGTCAGATTTTTTAAATGCTTTTCGGCAAAAGCATGAGAAGCTATTATCTGATAGCATGTAACACCCCAAAAGACCCGCAGGGGACGTAAACAAAATAATTAGCATAGTCTAGATGTCCCATAATCACTATTGGGTCTTTTTTTCGATTAAATCGGTCCATATATAGCCTAGATATCGATCTATGAAGACTGTGTGATAAACGAAAAAAAATAGCGTCTTGTAACGTCATTTTTTTTAATTAAAAAAGTCGACGATAAACTTTCACAAAACACTTCGAAATACTTTTGTAATGCAACTTTAGGTATTAGTAAACGTTAGTAAGCAATCATATTGGTCACGAGGCGATGTATATTCTATAGGGGTACGTCTGGAAATAATGTCCGGGTAAATCTCAACCAAAATATCCGGTCCGAGACCTGAAGAAATGGGCTGTCTCTTCTTCGTTTGACCAAGAAACAAAGCCTAGGCAAATGACAAGACTGTTGACATCGTGTGGAAGCTGTAGGAATTGCCATCTCGGCTCCAGGTAATTTGCTTTCCCATAGACAATACATGCAAGTGGCGCATTGATATATTTTCCAATTTTCAGTGATCAGATTTTCCTGCGCTTTTCGATGAAACGCACATTCTGTTATAGTCACAGCCGTGATTTAACCAGTTTTATAAACATCTGAGTTTTTTCTATCCACACATACTAATCATATGCATATACTATATTCCTGGCATGAGCAGCAGGGCGCTGAAATGTTGCGCGATTTTTAACTCTAACCACTAACCGCTCTACCCTGCCGTTACCCGGGAGAAAAGTGATTTATTCTTGGGATGGAACATTTGTAAAATATCAGGAAAATTTTAAACCCTAGTTGGAATGAAACAAAACAGTTCAAGTAAATAAACATTAGTGTTTGTGCGAGACAAAGATCAATTGCTTTAGTTTTTTCCGAGACACAAATTGTTGAGGGTTGTTGAATCTAGACAGTGTCTCTGTATGCTTGTCTGTCTGTCAGGTTGTATTTGCATGTTAATCAGCAATACATTTTTGCTAATGTTATTTTCTGTGAGTAAAAAGATGATTAATTTAATCTCAGACACAGCTCACAAAAGACTTGCTTGCAAATCTGACTGTCTGGTCTGTTTGCATGCAAATGTGTGTGTGTGTATATTTGTCTCTGAATGTGTGTGACTGTGCACAGACCTGTGTGTGCATGTGATTGCGGATTTGAGCATGCACGCGTGCGCATGTGCCAGTGTGTGCGTGTTTCAGAGGGCCCTCACATTAGTCATTTTACTTGTAGTGTGGAGGACTGGCGATCTGGTGATCTGGCTCGACCCACTGGCTCGGCTATGAGAAGTACTGTGGAGGACTGAGCCCTGGCGATCTGTTGCGTCGACCCACTGGCTCGGCTATGAGAAGTACTGTGGAGGACTGAGCCCTGGCGATCTGTCGCGTCGACCCACTGGCTCGGCTATTGAAAGTGCTGTGGAGGACTGAACCTTGGCGATCTTTCTCGCCAATCCACTGGCTCAGTTATGAGAAGTACTGTGTTGAGTTGACAGGCTCCTCTACCTGGTGAAATACTCAATATGTGCTTCTTTACCTGGTCTTCTCCTATACACACGGCACTACACAGCACTACACAGCACTACAAGGCACTACACGGCACCACACGGCACTACACATCACTACACTGCACTACACTACACTACACAGCACTACACTTCACTACACTAAACAGCACTACACGACACGGCACTACACTACACAGCACTACAAGGCACTACACTGCTCTACACTGCACTACACTGCACTACACTACACAGCACTACACTGCACTCCGTGGCACTGCACAGCACTACAAGGCACTACACGACACTACACTGCACTGCACTACGCTACACGGCACCACACGGCACTACACTACACTATACGCCACTACACTGCACTACACTGCAGTGCACTACACGGCACTACACTATACGCCACTACACTGCACTACAAGGCACTACACTGCAGTGCACTACACGACACTACACTGCACTACACTACAGTGCACTACACAACACTACACTGCACTATATGGCACTACACGGCACTATATGGCACTACACTGCACTACTGTATATGGCACTACGCGGCACTACACTGCACTACTGTATATGGCACTACGCGGCACTACATGGCACTACACTGCACTATGTGGCACTACACGGCACTATTATGGCACTACGCGGCACTATATGGCACTACACTGCACTATTATGGCACTACGCGGCACTATTATGGCACTACGCGGCACTATATGGCACTACACGGCACTATTATGGCACTACGCGGCACTATATGGCACTACACGGCACTATATGGCACTACACTGCACTATTATGGCACTACGCGGCACTATATGGCACTACACTGCACTATTATGGCACTACACGGCACTATATGGCACTACACGGCACTATATGGCACTACACGGCACTATTATGGCACTACGTGGCACTATATGGCACTACACGGCACTATTATGGCACTACGCGGCACTATATGGCACTACACGGCACTATTATGGCACTATGCGGCACTATATGGCACTACACGGCACTATTATGGCACTACACTGCACTATATGGCACTACACTGCACTATTATGGCACTACGTGGCACTATTATGGCACTACGCGGCACTATATGGCACTACACGGCACTATATGGCACTACACGGCACTATATGGCACTACACGGCACTATTATGGCACTACGCGGCACTATATGGCACTACACGGCACTATTATGGCACTACACTGCACTATATGGCACTACACGGCACTATTATGGCACTACGCGGCACTATATGGCACTACACGGCACTATATGGCACTACACGGCACTATTATGGCACTACGTGGCACTATATGGCACTACACGGCACTATATGGCACTACACTGCACTATATGGCACTACACTGCACTATATGGCACTACACGGCACTATATGGCACTACACGGCACTATTATGGCACTACACTGCACTATATGGCACTACACTGCACTATATGGCACTATATGGCACTATATGGCACTACACGGCACTATTATGGCACTACACTGCACTATATGGCACTACACGGCACTATATGGCACTACACGGCACTATTATGGCACTACACTGCACTATATGGCACTACACTGCACTATATGGCACTATATGGCACTATATGGCACTACACGGCACTATTATGGCACTACACTGCACTATATGGCACTCACTGGGTTTCTGTACAGCACTTTGAGATATCAGCTGATGTACGAAGGGCTTTATAAATACGTTTGATTTGATTTGACTACTGTATATGGCACCACACGGCACTATACGGCACTACATTACATTACATTTAAGTCATTTAGCAGACGCTCTTATCCAGAGCGACTACACGGCACTATATGGTACTACTGTATATGGCACTATATGGCACTACTGTATATGGCACTACTGTACATGGCACTACACGGCACTATATGGCACTACTGTATATGGCACTATATGGCACTGCACGGCACTACACTGCACTATCTGGCACTACGCTGCACTATATGGCACTACATGGCACTACATGGCACTATATGGCACTATATGGCACTATATGGCACTACATGGCACTACATGGCACTACATGGCACTATATGGCACTATATGGCACTATATGGCACTACATGGCACTACATGGCACAATATGGCACTACATGGCACAATATGGCACTACATGGCATTTCTTCTGTCCCTACTTCTCAGTTGCTTAACCTGGGATTTGACAGGACTTCTTCTGTCAAGACGTGTTTTTTACTATATGGCACTATATGGCACTACATGGCACTATATGGCACTACATGGCACTACATGGCACAATATGGCACTACATGGCACTACATGGCACTACATGGCACTATATGGCACTACATGGCACTATATGGCACTACATGGCACTATATGGCACTACATGGCACAATATGGCACTACATGGCACTACACAACACTATATGGCACTATACAGCATTGCTGTATATGGCACTACTGTATATGGTACTACACGGCACTACATGGCACTACTGTATATGGTACTACATGGCACTACATGGCACTATGAGGCACTATATGGAACTACATGGCACTATGAGGCACTATATGGCACTACACGGCACTACATGGCACTATTTATTTATTTATTTTTATTTCACCTTTATTTAACCAGGTAGGCAAGTTGAGAACAAGTTCTCATTTACAATTACGACCTGGCCAAGATAAAGCAAAGCAGTTCGACAGATACAATGACACAGAGTTACACATGGAGTAAAAACAAACATACAGTCAATAATACAATATAAACAAGTCTATATACAATGTGAGCAAATGAGGTGAGAAGGGAGGTAAAGGCAAAAAAGGCCATGGTGGCAAAGTAAATACAATATAGCAAGTAAGACACTGGAATGGTAGTTTTGCAATGGAAGAATGTGCAAAGTAGAAATAAAAATAATGGGGTGCAAAGGAGCAAAATAAATAAATAAATTAAATACAGTTGGGAAAGAGGTAGTTGTTTGGGCTAAATTGTGGGTGGGTTATGTACAGGTGCAGTAATCTGTAAGATTACTGACAGTTGGTGCTTAAAGCTAGTGAGGGAGATAAGTGTTTCCAGTTTCAGTGATTTTTGTAGCTCGTTCCAGTCATTTGCAGCAGAGAACTGGAAGGAGAGGCGCCCAAAGAAAGAATTGGTTTTGGGGGTGACTAGAGAGATATACCTGCTGGAGCGTGTGCTACAGGTGGGAGATGCTATGGTGACAAGCGAGCTGAGATAAGGGGGGACTTTACCTAGCAGGGTCTTGTAGATGACATGGAGCCAGTGGGTTTGGCGACGAGTATGAAGCGAGGGCCAGCCAACGAGAGCGTACAGGTCGCAATGGTGGGTAGTATATGGGGCTTTGGTTACAAAACGGATTGCACTGTGATAGACTGCATCCAATTTGTTGAGTAGGGTATTGGAGGCTATTTTGTAAATGACATCGCCAAAGTCGAGGATTGGTAGGATGGTCAGTTTTACAAGGGTATGTTTGGCAGCATGAGTGAAGGATGCTTTGTTGCGAAATAGGAAGCCAATTCTAGATTTAACTTTGGATTGGAGATGTTTGATATGGGTCTGGAAGGAGAGTTTACAGTCTAACCAGACACCTAAGTATTTGTAGTTGTCCACGTATTCTAAGTCAGAGCCGTCCAGAGTAGTGATGTTGGACAGGCGGGTAGGTGCAGGTAGCGATCGGTTGAAGAGCATGCATTTAGTTTCACTTGTATTTAAGAGCAATTGGAGGCCACGGAAGGAGAGTTGTATGGCATTGAAGCTTGCCTGGAGGGTTGTTAACACAGTGTCCAAAGAAGGCCCTGAAGTATGGTGAGATTCGAAATGGTCGGTAATCTGTTTGTTGACTTGGCTTTCGAAGACCTTAGAAAGGCATGGTAGGATAGATATAGGTCTGTAGCAGTTTGGGTCAAGAGTGTACCCCCCTTTGAAGAGGGGGATGACCGCAGCTGCTTTCCAATCTTTGGGAATCTCAGACGACACGAAAGAGAGGTTGAACAGGCTAGTAATAGATTTGTAGGGGTCCAGATTTTTCAGCTCTTTCAGAACATCAGCTGAATGGATTTGGGAGAAGGAGAAATGGGGAAGGCTTGGGCGAGTTGCTGTTGGGGGTGCAGTGCTGTTGACCGGGGTAGGAGTATGAGACACTATATGGCACTACATGGCACTATGAGGCACTATATGGCACTACACGACTCTATATGGCACTATATGGCACTACACAGCACTACATGGCACTATGAGGCACTATATGGCACTACACGACTCTATATGGCACTATATGGCACTACACAGCACTACATGGCACTACTGTATATAGTACTACACGGCACTACATGGCACTATGAGGCACTATATGGCACTACGTGGCACTATGAGGCACTATATGGCACTATATTGCACTACGCGGCACAATGTGGCACTATGAGGCACTATATGGCACTATATGGCACTATATGGCAATATGGCACAACACAGCATTACATGATATCTGTCTATTTGCATCTTGTCTGTCAAATGCCACAAGGTTGATGAGGAGGATCGACGGAGGCCTGAGACTTGGGGTAGCTTTGGGGGTAGCTTTGGGGGTAGCTTTGGAGGTATATTTGGGGGTAGTTTGGGGGTAGATACAGAAACGTGAAGACAGATTTTGAGGGGGTGGAAATGTGGAGGAATCCCAGAACACAAGGATTTCAGGAGGCCGTGCTATGGTTTGAATAATTCAACATGTCACTTCACAATAATTACCTGTAGCAAAAGATGGTACCAGAAATTGCAACAAACGCTTTAGATGCCTTCTTCCGATCATAAATTATTTTGAATAACCAAATGAATCAGCACATCTCGTCTATGAGAGAAATGGAGAGGTTTGAAATCATGGGTGATCTCGGACGAGCCCCAAAATATGTACATTCTGAAGAAACCTTATGTGGACTGCAGGAAGGGTAGCTGATGCATGAACATATTATTACTTTACAATGTATGTTCTTAACCCTGGTCACTCAGGTGCTTGGGAGGCTCACAGGGATATTGGTATCCACAGTACTCCAGCAATTATACATTTTTCCACATGCTTGGGTTTAGTTTCCCTCCAACTGTTTCCACATGCTTGGGTTTAGTTTCCCTCGCACTGTTTCCACATGCTTGGGTTTAGTTTCCCTCGCACTGTTTCCACATTATTGGGTTTAGTTTCCCTCCAACTGTTTCCACATGCTTGGGTTTAGTTTCCCTCGCACTGTTTCCACATGATTGGGTTTAGTTTCCCTCGCACTGTTTCCACATGCTTGGGTTTAGTTCCCCTCGCACTGTTTCCACATGCTTGGGTTTAGTTTCCCTCGCACTGTTTCCACATGCTTGGGTTTAGTTTCCCTCCAACTGTTTCCACATGCTTGGGTTTAGTTTCCCTCGCACTGTTTCCACATGATTGGGTTTAGTTTCCCTCGCACTGTTTCCACATGCTTGGGTTTAGTTCCCCTCGCACTGTTTCCACATGCTTGGGTTTAGTTTCCCTCGCACTGTTTCCACATGCTTGGGTTTAGTTTCCCTCGTACTGTTTCCACATGCTTGGGTTTAGTTTCCCTTTCTCTGTTTCCATATGCTTGGGTTTAGTTTCCCTCGCACTGTTTCCACATGCTTGGGTTTAGTTTCCCTTGCACTGTTTCCACATGCTTGGGTTTAGTTTCCCTCCAACTGTTTCCACATGCTTGGGTTTAGTTTCCCTCGCACTGTTTCCACATGCTTGGGTTTAGTTTCCCTCGCACTGTTTCCACATGCTTGGGTTTAGTTTCCCTCGCACTGTTTCCACATGCTTGGGTTTAGTTTCCCTCCAACTGTTTCCACATGCTTGGGTTTAGTTTCCCTCGCACTGTTTCCACATGCTTGTTTAGTTTCCTCGCACTGTTTCCACATGCTTGGGTTTAGTTTCCCTCACACTGTTTCCACATGCTTGGGTTTAGTTTCCCTCCAACTGTTTCCACATGCTTGGGTTTAGTTTCCCTCACACTGTTTCCACATGCTTGGGTTTAGTTTCCCTCGCACTGTTTCCACATGCTTGGGTTTAGTTTCCCTCGCACTGTTTCCACATGCTTGGGTTTAGTTTCCCTCGCACTGTTTCCACATGCTTGGGTTTAGTTTCCCTCGCACTGTTTCCACATGCTTGGGTTTAGTTTCCCTCCAACTGTTTCCACATGCTTGGGTTTAGTTTCCCTCGCACTGTTTCCACATGCTTGGGTTTAGTTTCCCTACAACTGTTTCCACATGCTTGGGTTTAGTTTCCCTCACACTGTTTCCACATGCTTGGGTTTAGTTTCCCTCGCACTGTTTCCACATGCTTGGGTTTAGTTTCCCTCCAACTGTTTCCACATGCTTGGGTTTAGTTTCCCTCGCACTGTTTCCACATGCTTGGGTTTAGTTTCCCTTTCTCTGTTTCCATATGCTTGGGTTTAGTTTCCCTCGCACTGTTTCCACATGCTTGGGTTTAGTTTCCCTTGCACTGTTTCCACATGCTTGGGTTTAGTTTCCCTCCAACTGTTTCCACATGCTTGGGTTTAGTTTCCCTCGCACTGTTTCCACATGCTTGGGTTTAGTTTCCCTCGCACTGTTTCCACATGCTTGGGTTTAGTTTCCCTCGCACTGTTTCCACATGCTTGGGTTTAGTTTCCCTCCAACTGTTTCCACATGCTTGGGTTTAGTTTCCCTCGCACTGTTTCCACATGCTTGGGTTTAGTTTCCCTCGCACTGTTTCCACATGCTTGGGTTTAGTTTCCCTCACACTGTTTCCACATGCTTGGGTTTAGTTTCCCTCCAACTGTTTCCACATGCTTGGGTTTAGTTTCCCTCACACTGTTTCCACATGCTTGGGTTTAGTTTCCCTCGCACTGTTTCCACATGCTTGGGTTTAGTTTCCCTCGCACTGTTTCCACATGCTTGGGTTTAGTTTCCCTCGCACTGTTTCCACATGCTTGGGTTTAGTTTCCCTCGCACTGTTTCCACATGCTTGGGTTTAGTTTCCCTCCAACTGTTTCCACATGCTTGGGTTTAGTTTCCCTTGCACTGTTTCCACATGCTTGGGTTTAGTTTCCCTACAACTGTTTCCACATGCTTGGGTTTAGTTTCCCTCGCACTGTTTCCACATGCTTGGGTTTAGTTTCCCTCGCACTGTTTCCACATGCTTGGGTTTAGTTTCCCTCCAACTGTTTCCACATGCTTGGGTTTAGTTTCCCTCGCACTGTTTCCACATGATTGGGTTTAGTTTCCCTCGCACTGTTTCCACATGCTTGGGTTTAGTTCCCCTCGCACTGTTTCCACATGCTCGGGTTTAGTTTCCCTCGCACTGTTTCCACATGCTTGGGTTTAGTTTCCCTCCAACTGTTTCCACATGCTTGGGTTTAGTTTCCCTCGCACTGTTTCCACATGCTTGGGTTTAGTTCCCCTCGCACTGTTTCCACATGCTCGGGTTTAGTTTCCCTCACACTGTTTCCACATGCTTGGGTTTAGTTTCCCTCACACTGTTTCCACATGCTTGGGTTTAGTTTCCCTCGCACTGTTTCCACATGCTTGGGTTTAGTTTCCCTCGCACTGTTTCCACATGCTTGGGTTTAGTTTCCCTTGCACTGTTTCCACATGCTAATGTTTTAGAATTTGTGGCACAAATCGCATTCAAGTCATGGGACTGATATTACATTTTTCGCGTATCCCGTCCAAATCTTATGCAAGAATCTAAAATTGATTGTGAAGCTCAACAAAGTCACTTACATATGTTTTGAAGCATGATGTGCAAAAAATATTGTCCTTTATGTACGTCTCGGGCCACTTTCTTTGCCTGATTTATCTCGCCTTTAAACACAAACAAATACGACGTGTTGCCAACTCCTCAAATGGGATCAAACTCAACTCTGTTAAAGGCTAATCTGATTTTCACCACAGTGCCACCGATTGTGAGCCACATAGCTGATGCACTGACAAGGCATGGGTGATAGGCACGCCATACACACACTTACTGAAAAGCTACTCATGAGATTTGCGTGCGCCACAATACTGAGTTGACAAATGCTGGAGTTCCTGTGTAAATATGGTGGTGTGTGTGTTGATAGGTTTAAAGGGGATGTTCCGAGAAAATGAAGCATCTGTTTTGTTGGACTGTGTAGACTCCATATAGGAGAGTAGTGCATATGTTGACGTGTTATGCTCTTGTTGACCTGCATGACTACAACAGAAAGGGAAAATAAAGTTGAAAAGCAACTATTTCAAAACTCCAGGGTTCTGGCTTGGAAGTGAAAAGAACCTACGTTAGCGCAGACATTGCAGCCTGGTATTGCAGAACTATTGGGGGGAAATAAATACTGGCCAATGCCTGACACAATTTTTAGAGGACATAAAGGGAAGGGAGAGCAGACAGAATCCTGACCAAAGTGCAGATAGACAGTATTTTTTTGGTACTCCAGGTGTAAGAATATACAGGTAATTATGCAGGAGGCTGTGCTCCAACCAACCTATCCGCCTTATAAATTGCATTTGTGGCAACAGTAACACAATTCAAGCTCATTTTACACTAGAAATATATCTTGACCCATACGTAATACCATCGTAACACAGCCCATCTGTAAAAAGCCCACCCAACTACATCATCCCCATATTGTTATTTATGTTTTGGTCCTTTGCACCCCAGTATCTCTACTTGCACATTAATCTTCTGCACATCTATCACTCCAGTGTTTAATTGCTAAATTGTAATTATTTCACCACTATTGGCCTATTTATTGCCTTAGCTCCCTAATCTTACTACATTTGCACACACTGTATATAGACTTTTCCTATTATATTATTGACTGCATGTTTGTTTATTCCATGTGTAACTCTGTGTTGTTGTTTGTGTCACACTGCTTTGCTTTATCTTGGCCAGGTCACAGTTGTAAATGAGAACTTGTTCTCAACTTGTCTACCTGGTTAAATAAATGTGAAATAAAAAATAAGAGGGCACCTTATGTGCAGAGAGGGCACCTTATGGTGGATTAAGATACTGGAAGGCCTTGTTTCAATGATATCTACTTATTCCAGGAAACTATGAGAGGGTCATGCATTTCCCTTTAAAGAGACATCTCCAGGATTGTATAAGGTTATTTGGGAAAGATACTTTTTAGCATTTGGTGTACAGCTGATTTTAGCCTGCCAAAAAGGTGGCCAGAGACCATTGTCAAAGTTTTGTTCCTTACTCAACACCTCCTCTTAGAAAAATATATTTCTTCACAACAATATGGTACATACAGTTTGTCATTCTGGTAATTCATGAATGGGTTGATGTATTGATGTATTGATTCATTCTCCCTTTCAGGAGTGGACTTGTCAATTACCAATCAATGAAGAAACTCCATGCAAAAGTACAAAGTACACCAGGACTAAGAATGAGAGAAACTTAACATCTAAGAACTGGTCACACGAATTGTCAAATTGTAGGGTGCAGCAAAATAGGGGTAAAAACACAGAGAGAAAACCTACATTCCTGGAAAACAACATAGATTGCAGCAAATCTGTATTTATGCCAAGGCAGAGAATGAACACGAGAAACCCTCTGACCTAAAGATAACAACATTTTCGTTTAATCTCCCAGAGGTCAAAGCCAACTCAGGGGTTTGTGATATATGGCCAATATATCATGGCAAAGGGCTGTGTCCTAGCACTCAGCCCTTATACCACAGCTATTTGCCATATAACACACTCCCTCTGGCCTTATTGCTTAAAATGTGCATCCAACACAAATAGAAATCCATTTTATTTCTATTGCTTACATGAAAAATTAAATATCTATGTCGATTGAAAAAGATTTCCAAATGTCAATGTGCAATCTAAATGGACCTGTGAAAGAACCTCCTCACTGTCGGGGGTGGGAATCTCAACCACAAGACTAGCGGTCGTCCCTGTGATTATGTGTTGAAGGTTAATGTTGGCTCGCAGATGGAGGAGGGAGTGAGGAAGGAGCGAGATGGAGAGAAATAAGACCACACAATGTTCTTGCGAAACGTGGCGAACACAGAGGGCGATGAGCATTTTTTTAAAGTCTGCAGATCAAGAGGAGGGGAGGCCTAGGCCTCATTACACATGTAGCTTCCAGCAAGGAGGCCCCGCTTTAAAGACATGGATGCATCCCAAATTGCACCCTATATAGTGTACTACCTTTCACTCTGTCCCAAAGTCCCTGGTCAGAAGTAGTGGACAATATAGGGAGGAGGGTGACATTTTGGACACATCCCCAGTCTTTTAATTATTCCTTTGCTCCGCTCAGCGTAATTGGCTCCAGCTGAGCCCCGGGGCCTGTTGACTGAATGGAAAATAAAATACCTTAATGACCCTGTCCATTTTTAATGGTAGTTGAGAATCAGGGCTCCGGATAGATGGATTATCGCTATATCCACACGTGTATATTCTGTCTATTCTCTTCAATCTGCCACCAACTGTTTTAAGATCATGGCCTTTAGATTATGCATTCATTTCTGGCCAACTTCAATGATATTGTGTAAAATCTCCACTAAATCGGCTGTTGAATATTATGTAGTAAATATCAACACGGCTGGTAAAAAAATAGCTAAATGGAACAGATGAAGGATATCAAACCACATGACGTTAACGAATCAAAATAACATACTCCTCTAATCCATCCTCCAAATTTGGGTAACCCAAATCATATTTTTTGTACATTATATTGAAAAGTGATACAGTACATCTATTTTATACTTGGGCCGCAATTATGAAAATGTATGCACTCACTGTAAGTCGCTTCGCATAAAATTGTCTGCTAAATGGCATAATATTGATCTAAATTGACATATTCACCCAACTGATTCAATCCCACCTTTGTCTTTCTATGTATTATGGATGCTTCCTCGGGTCCAGCAAAATGAAGGCAATTATATACAGTGCATTCTGACTATTTCACATTTTGTTATGTCACAGCCTTATTCTAAAATTGATTAAATTGTTGTTTTTCCTCCTCAATCTACACACAAATCCCCATAATGACGAAGCAAAAACATTATTAAAAAAAAATGTTTGCAAATGTATATAAAAAATCTGAACTATGACATTTACATAAATATTCAAACCTTTTACTCAGTACTTTGTTGGAGCACCTTTGGCAGCGATTACAGCTTTGGGTTTTCTTGGGTATGACGCTATAAGCTTGGCACAGCTGTATTTGGGGAGTCTCTTCCAAGCGCTGTCAGGTTGGATGGGGAGCGTCACTGCACAGCTATTTTCAGGTCTCTCCAGAGATGTTTGATTGGGTTCAAGTCCGGGCTCTGGCTGGGCCACTCAAGGACATTCAGAGACTTGTCCCGAAGCCACTCCTGAATTGTTTTGGCTTTGTGCTTAGGATTGTTGTCCTGTTGGAAGGAGAACCTTCGCCCCAGTATGAGGTCCTTAGTGCTCTGGAGCAGGTTTTCATCAAGGATCTGTACATTGCTCCATTCATCTTTCCCTCGATCCTGACTAGTCTCCCAGTCCCTGCCACTGAAAAACATCCCCACAGCATGATGCTGCCGCCACCATTCTTCACCGTAGGGATGGTGCTAGATTTTCTCCAGACGTGACACTTGGCATTCAGGCCAAAGATTTAAATCTCAGTTTCATCAGACCAAAGAATCTTGTTTCTTATGATCTCAGAGTCCTTTAGGTGCCTTTTGGCAAACTCCACGCGGGCTGTCATGTGCCTTTTACTGAGGAGTGGCTTCCATCTGGCCACACTACCATAAAGGCCTGATACATGGAGAGCTGTAGAGATGGTTGTCCTTCTGGAAGGTTCTCCCATCTCCACAGAGGTTCTCTGGAGCTCTGTCAGAGTGATCATCAGGTTCTTGGTCACCTCACTGGCCAAGGTCCTTCTCCCCCGATTGCTCAGTTTGGCCGGGCGGTCTGCTCTAGGAAGAGTCTTGGTGTTTCCAAACGTCTTCCATTTCAGAATGATGGTGGCCACTGTGTTCTTGGGCACCTTCAATGCTAGAGATTTTTTCTGGTACCATTCCCCCAGATCTGTGCCTCGACACAATCCTGTCTTGAAGCTGTATGGTCATTTCCTTTGATCTCGTGGCTTGGTTTAGGCTCTGACATGCACTGTCAACTGTGGAACCTTATAAGGTCTGAATGCTTATGTAAATAAGGAATTAATATTATTTTAATACATTTGCTAGATTTTCTAAAAAGTTGTTTTTGCTTTGTCATTATGGAGTATTGTGTGTAGATTGATTATGATAAAAAAAAAGATTTAATCAATTTTAGAATAAGTCTGTAACGTAACAAATTGTGGAAAAAGTAAAGAGTTCTGAATACTTTCCGCATGCGCTGTACAATTAACAACATTACATTACATTTCCCCTCAGATTTCACAACACAATACGTAGGTGCCCACAGGCCACTAATCTACTATAGCACCATATATCGACAACACAAAATCCATTAGTACGTGTGTGAATAGTGTGTATGTAATCATGTGTAGTCGTTCCACATGGTGTGATTTTACTGTTTGCATGAGTAACTAGATGTGGAATAGAATTCCATGTAGTCATGGCTCTCTGTAGTACTATGCACCTGCCAAAGTCTGTTCTGGACTTGGGTACTGTGACGAGACATCTGGTGGCATGCCTTGCAGGGTATGCATGGGTGTCTGCGCTGTGTGCTTGCAGTTTAAACAGACACCTCGGGGGATTCAATATGTCAATAAATCTTACAAATACAAGTAGTGATGAAGTCAATCTCTCCTCTGCTTTGAGCCAGGAGAGACTGACATATTAATGTCAGCTCTCCATGTACATTGTTTCTGGCACCTGACCACACAACTGGACAATAGTCCAGGTGTGACAAAACTAGAGCCTGTAGGACCTGTCTTGTTGATTGTTAAGAAGGCAGAGCAGCACTTTATTATGGGTAGACATCTCCCCATTTTAGCTACTCTTGAATAAATGGGTTTTGACCATGACAGTTTACAATCCAGGGTTACTCTAAGCAGTTTAGCCTCCTCAACATGCTCAAAGATTTTATTGGGGTTTAGCGAATTATTTGTCCCAAATACAATGCTTTTTGTTTTCAAAACATTCAGCTCTTTGTTACCGCTTCAGTCAAGAAAACACAAATACATCTTCCTTTTATAACTGATAACTCAAGTATTGGCATGAGAATAGTTTGGCAAGCTGCTTCCTGTGCCCAAAACAGCATTTATAAATTGCCTTTGGAACAAAGTGTCAAATAGATCATGCTGTCCAATTGAAAAAGGTCCAAACGAGAAACTAGGCGATAATGAAACAATTCTGACAAAGAGGGGAAATGATTGGCTGTGCCCTACAACCAACACAAACTTATTGCCGACCACTCTTAGGTGGCAAGCATCCAACGCTCTACTAGTATATAGCAAGGCCCCAAGGATTTACGTTTTGCACACAGTTTTGAAAACAACATTTCAGATTTAAAGCAGCAGAGGTAGTTGAAATGAGGAGATGCAATGCAACCATGGGCTGTTTCACAACTGTGATATTGAAGTCCTAGGCCATGATGTTAAATTACATTGCATTTCTGGATGTACACCTTACAAATCCCAAATGAATACAAAATATTTTCAATGAAGTCAGTTCCTCAATGGGATTTGTTTAATTCGTCCCCTCTTGCTGTTGTACTCAGAGTTGTGGTTGAGTCACGGTAATATATTTGTTCATCTACTAAAAATAATGAGTATTCTTATGACAGGAAATACTAACAACTTCAATCACACACAGCATTCACACAGCATGCATTTTGTCGTCCATTAAGACAGGATATCCCAAACTCGTCCACTCCCCACGGTGCACATGTTATTGTTTGTCCAAGCACTACACCACTGACTCAAATAATCAAAGCCTGATGATTAGCATGTTATTTGAATCAGCTGTGTCATGCTAGGGCAAAAACCAAAACGTGCACCCAGGTGGGGCCCCCAGGACCATGTTTTGGAAACCCTGCATTAAGCTGTAGTAAGTATGTTGTAACAGATTAGTTACATGGTAATAATGCATTACGTTAGAATTTGCCCTTACCTGACCCGGCTTAACGTCCTCACAGATGGACGCCTCGTAAGGTCTGGCCAGTTCAGGAGGGTTATCGTTCACGTCCAGGATACGAATGCTCACTGATGAATGGGATATCTGGGATACATTATCTACAAAGATAAGATTCATTTACAGTGTTAGTATTGAATATTTTACACAATAGTGATTTGGTACTGTTCTAATGTGTACTACAACAATATTCTATGGTACTGACAAAATGAACTGGACATTGCTACGGTCAGAACCGCCAATGTCTATAATTGCAAAGAAAGTGAGTTAAATAAATATTTGCAACCAACCAAAACTGTACATCATATCTACAGTATAGCTTTCTGAGGTACAAAGCTGACTGAGTTCTGAGAAAACAGAAGGTCATAATATTGTGTAGTGCATCCTCTTATAAACACACGGTTGAGTGATGACACACGGATGGATGATTGTTGTGTTCAACAGAAGACTGTACGAAAGACAACATTTACCCAATGAAGCCATCAGTCAGCTTGTGCATTTTCACTAAGTGATGACAGTTTTTAATGTGTCCTGAAATTACCTCCATTACCAGGATAACACTTTTCTGACACGAGTCAGGGCTACCACAAATGAGCGAGTCCATTTTCATATCAGAGCTCCAGCTATCAAATAATGAATAAATACAAAATTACAAGTGTAATGATTAGAGTACACCAGGGGCCTGACTTAATTGTTGAAATATGAATTAATGCACTTAATAATGTGTTGTAAATTATTTTGATCACGCCCTTGTTAAAAGATTAACAAAGCAACGAGTGCACACCCCTATTCTCCCGCAAACGTCTTAAAAGACCACATCGAAATGAGGGAGGGGAGACGATTACATGATTAGCGCAATCAAAATCCACTTCAAATTAGTTACTACTACCCCAATTACAAGACTCTGTGGGTTCGGCACTCTGACTTCTCGTTGCATTTTAATTCCAATTCCTAATGATTTGATTATGTTTGACGAGTTTCCATTTTGCTTCTGAACCATTTACAGTGGGGTGCTTCGAACGTGAGTCAATTTAGTGGAAAGTGAGTCATCACTGCAATCTCATGTGCAATCTCAGTATCTACAGGATGTAATTATGTTCTAACATATCTACATATGTAAGAGTGTGTACATTTAGACATGTCTCTTTAATTGTCAGACGTTTACAGTTTCAAATCCATAATACAAAACGCGTTCCATTAAAGAGACAAACTGCAGTTCAAACAACAACAAAGCGCACCACTGTTTTGGTAAACAATAAACATTGATGTGGCTGGAAAACTACACCGTAAGATTTCAACATGTTCTAAATTGCAGTCTTCAGTCAGTGTTCTGCAGATGCCCAGATACTCCATATAGACCAGATACTCCATATAACCGAGATACTCAATATAGACCAGGTACTCCATATAGCCCAGGTACCCAAGATACCCCAGATAGCCCAGATAGTCCATAAAGACCAGGTACCCAGAGAGCCAAGATATTGCCCAGGTACCCCAGAAAGCACAGGTATTTACCAGGTACCCCCCAGGTAACCCATATAGCCCAGGTAATCCATATAGACCAGATACCCCAGATAGCCCATGAATCCCATATAGCGCAGGTACCCCATATAGCCCAGACTGCCCAGGTACCCCATATAGCGCAGGTACCCCATATAGCCCAGACTGCCCAGGTACCCGATATAGCCAATACACCCCATATAGCCCAGACTGCCCAGGTACCCCATATAGCCAATACACCCCATATAGCCCAGACTGCCCAGGTACCCCATATAGCCAATACACCCCATATAGCCCAGACTGCCCAGGTACCCCATATAGCCCATATGCCCCATATAGCCCAGACTGCCCAGGTACACCATATAGCCCAGGTACCCCAAATAGCCCATATACGCCATATAGCCCATATACCCCATATAGCCCAGTTACCCTATATAGGCCATATACTCCATATAACCCATATACCCCATATAGCCCAGTTACCCTATATAGGCCATATACTCCATATAACCCATATACCCCATATAGCCCAGTTACCCTATATAGGCCATATACTCCATATAGCCCATATACCCCATATAGCCCATATAGCCCACTTACCCTATATAGCCCATATGGCCCATATACCCCATATACCCCATATAGCCCAGTTACCCTATATAGCCCATATACCCCATATACCCCATTTAGCCCATATAGCCCATATAACCCATATAGCCAAATAAACCCCATATAGCCCATATACCCCATATAGCCCATATACCCCATATAGCCCAGTTACCCTATATAGCCCATATACCCTATATAGCCCATATACCCTATATAGCCCATAAAGCCCATATAGCCTATATAGCATATACCCCATAGAGCCAAATATACCCCATATAGCCGAATATACCCCATATACCACATATAGCCCATATACCCTATATAGCCCATATACCCCATATACCACATATAGCCCATATAGCCCAGATATACCCTATATAGCCCATATACCCTATATAGCCCAGATACCAAATATAGCCCATATACCCCATATAGCCCATATACTCTATATAGCCCAGATACCAAATATAGCCCATATACCCCATATAGCCCATATACTCTATATAGCCCAGATACCAAATATAGCCCATATACCCCAGATAGCCCATATACCCCATATAGCCCAGATACCCCAGACTGCCCAGATAACTCCAGATAGCCCAGTTACCCTATATAGCCCATATACCACATATAGCCCATATACCCTATATAACCCAGATACCAAATATAGCCCATATACCCCATATAGCCCATATACTCTATATAGCCCATATACTCTATATAGCCCATATACCCCATATAGCCCATATACCCCAGATATCCCAGTTACCCTATATAGCCCAGATACCCCATATAGGGGAGTTCAAACCACCGAGCTGACAAGGTACAGATCTGTCGTTCTGCCCCTGAACAGGCAGTTAACCCACTGTTCCCAGGCCGTCATTGAAAATAAGAATATGTTCTTAACTGACTTGCCTGGTTAAATAAAGGTAAAAAAATATATTAAAAAATTGCCCAGATAGCCCAGTTACCCTATATAGCCCAGATACCCCATATAGCCCAGATACCCTATATTGCCCAGATGTCCCAGATAGCCCAGTTAGCCTATATAGCCCAGATACTCCAGATAGCCCAGTTACCCTATATAGCCCAGATACCCCAGATAGCCCAGTTACCCTATATAGCCCCCATATAGCCCACTCTATATAGCCCATATAGCCCAGATGTCCCAGATAGCCCATATAGCCCATATACCCCAGATATCCCAGTTACCCTATATAATCCTCACATCAATGCTATATTTTAATTGAGTGGTTTTTGCCTGAGTAGCAAGAATATAAATGGATGTGCTCTCACAGTCTTATCTACCTTAATTCAGCCCTCCACAGTGGACCTACAGAGCAGATAGGAGAATGACAATAATCAGTGCGCATTACATTTCAATCCCACAAACAAAAAATAAAAGCTGAAACTGAGGAACATTGATAAACTGAGGAACATTGGTAAACTGAGGAACATTGGTAAACTGAGGAACATTGGTAAAACATTTCAATGAGGAACATTGGTAAACTGAGGAACATTGGTAAACTGAGGAACATTGGTAAACTGAGGAACATTGGTAAACTGAGGAACATTGGGAAACTGAGGAACATTGGGAAACTGAGGAACATTGGTAAACTGAGGAACATTGGGAAACTGAGGAACATTGGGAAACTGAGGAACATTGGGAAACTGAGGAACATTGGGAAACTGAGGGTCATTGGGAAACTGAGGAACATTGGTAAACTGAGGAACATTGGTAAACTGAGGAACATTGGTAAACTGAGGAACATTGGGAAACTGAGGAACATTGGGAAACTGAGGACATTGGGAAACTGAGGAACATTGGTAAACTGAGGAACATTGGGAAACTGAGGAACATTGGGAAACTGGGTCATTGGGAAACTGGGTCATTGGGAAACTGGACTCATTGGGAAACTGGACTCATTGGGAAACTGGATCATTGGCATACTGAGGAACATTGGGAAACTGGGTCATTGGGAAACTGGACTCATTGGGAAACTGGATCATTGGCATACTGAGGAACATTGGGAAACTGGGTCATTGGGGGATCCTCTGCCGTTTTCAGCAGACTGTTTTTATTTGTCTCACTGGTGAGCTGATCTGTTCTAAATTTGTCTTGAAGAAATATCAGAGACATGAAGAAAGAGGATTTCAACAGATTATTGACACACTGAACATCTGGTGTCTGCTGAGCAGATGTTAAACATCTCGATAGAAGATTTCTTGCTGAAATAACATTATACTGAGAGTCTTCTTCAGAGAGTCTGGAAAGGAAGCCTGTGACCACCATGCCACAGAACCACCATACCACATAACCACCATCCTACATAACCAGCATACTGGTTAGAGCATTGGACTAGTAACCGGAAGGTTGCAAGTTCAAAGCCCCGAGCAGACAAGGTACAAATCTGTCGTTCTGCCCCTGAACAGGCAGTTAACCCATTGTTCCTAGGGCGTCATTGAAAATAAGAATTTGCTCTTAACTGACTTGCCTAGTTAAATAAAGGTTAAAAAATACAAAATAACACATATACCACAGGAACACCATGCCACATAACAATACCACAGAACCACCATACCACAGAACCACCATACCACAGAACCACCATACCACATAACCACCATGCCACATAACCACCATGCCACATAACCACCATGCCACATAACAATGCCACAGAACCACCATACCACAGAACCACCATGCCACAGAACCAATGCCACATAACAATGCCACAGAACCACCATACCACATAACCACCATACCACAGAACCACCATACCACATACAATGCCACAGAACCACCATACCACATAAGCAGAACACAATACCACATAATAAGCACAATACCACATAACCACATACCACATAACCAAAATACCACATAACCACCATACCACAGAACCACCATACCACATAACAATGCCACAGAACCACCATACCACATAACCACCATACCACAGAACCACCATACCACATAAAAATGCCACAGAACCACCATGCCACAGAACCACCATACCACAGAACCACCATACCACAGAACCACCATGCCACAGAACCACCATGCCACAGAACCACCATACCACATAACACGGCCACAGAACCACCATACCACATAACAATGCCACAGAACCACCATACCACATAACAATGCCACAGAACCACTATATCGCAGAAATACCATACCACATAACAATGCCACAGAACCACCATGCCACAGAACCACCATACCACATAACCACCATGCCACAGAACCTCCATACCACATAACAATGTCACAGAACCACCATGACACATAACAATACCACAGAACCACCATACCACATAACAATGCCACAGAACCACCATGCCACATAACAATGCCACAGAACCACCATGCCACATAACAATGCCACAGAACCACCATACCACATAACAATGCCACAGAACCACCATACCACATAACAATACCACAGAACCACCATATCACAGGGCCACCATACCACAGAACCACCATGCCACATAACAATGCCACAGAACCACCATACCACAGAACCACCATGCCACAGAACCACATAAAAATGTCACAGAACCACCATACCACAGAACCACCATACCACAGAACCACCATACCACAGAACCACCATACCACATAACAATGCCACAGAACCACCATGCCACATAACAATGCCACAGAACCACCATACCACATAACAATACCACAGAACCACCATATCACAGGGCCACCATACCACAGAACCACCATACCACATAACAATGCCACAGAACCACCATACCACAGAACCACCATGCCACAGAACCACATAAAAATGTCACAGAACCACCATACCACAGAACCACCATACCACAGAACCACCATACCACATAGCAATGCCACAGAACCACCATACCACAGAACCACCATGCCACAGAACCACATAAAAATGTCACAGAACCACCATACCACAGAACCACCATACCACGTAACAATGCCACAGAACCACCATGTCACAGAACCACCATACTACCAAACCACATAACAACGTCACAGAACCACCATACCACAGAACCACCATACCACAGAACCACCATACCACTTAACAATGCCACAGAACCACCATGTCACACAACCACCATACCACATAACAATGCCACAGAACCACCATACCACAGAACCACCATACCACATAACAATGCCACAGAACCACCATGCCACAGAACCACCATACCAAAGAACCACAATTCCACATAACCACCATACCACATAACCAGGCCTTAGACATAAAGGGATTGTGTATATTCATGAACAATAGTTTAGGATGATTGCTACAGGAAACAGTTTGTTCTAAATGTAAATTGGGTCAACAGGGAAAAGGGGATATGAATGGACTATGAGTTATTCTGTCTTTGTTTTACCTCCCTTCAGAGGTGAAAGCACAGTGAAGCAGAGAATGGGAGCATATATGGTCATTTTGCTAGCTAAACTAAACACTATCAAAACGCAAAATGTGACGTTGTACTATATAGTGCCACTAACCAAAAACACATGAGGATGCATACACTCAATAGGAAATGTTCAGTTAATAATGAACAGTCCTGTGAAAATCTAATGTTAACTCAAAGGGATAGTTAAGCAATACATATGTAGCTATTTATTTGACCTTGAAAGACAACAAGTGACTGGAATACACACTGGGGTTAAAATTTCATGCCCAAATAATCTAAAGATATATTTTTTTAAATGCTACATTTTAACAAAACCAAAGTACTCCTTGTCCAGAGACTGCTTTCAAAGTAAGAAAATAAATGTTAAATTGCTGAATTGTCCCTTTAGGAAAAACACTTCTAATGCATTGGCATACAGCCTTACACAAAGGTGCTAGACATGGTAGTGGATGAGGTGCATTACCTCTGAACAATGTCAAGAGCTTTATACACTTGGATAAGCACAATATGCATCCAATCCATTAAATACAAATGGCTGACGTGATTCATTGAACACAAAAACAATATTCAAAAGTTCGCTAATATCGCTAAGCAGTCTTGATAAGGACATCACGTAGATTATACAATCACAGACAAATCCCACAGGTCAGCGGCTCTGATGCACATCTGATGCACATCTGATGTATGATCAGTATGAAATGCCCTCCACAGAGCGTACCATTACAAAATGAATCCTAACAAACTCACCTTCGTCATCATTGGCTCAATGGTAAGCATAAATCATTTGCTCTGTTATATAATCTCCCTTTCCATTTGAACTGTTACACAGCCTAACACATAATGCGTTGTGTTATGTTACATAATCTCCCTTCCCATTTGAACTGTTACACAGCCTAACACATAATGTGTTGTGTAAATTAATTCTCAAGTGTTCACATTCATTAGTATGTTGTATCCAATTAGACAAAATGGCCACTATTTGTCATATTTCTATTACTTTTATACAGTTGCAACTTTTCAATACTTCACAAATGCTAAGATATTTATTTGTGAGGAAGCAGTCTGCACCAGGTCAGGGGCAATGTGAAACCTTCGCTTTAAGTATATTTTCTTGAAAGATAAAGACTTTCAAACTACTCAGGTATCTTTTTACCCTAAGGGTGGGACACGTATACATTTCCCCCACATTTAACTGTCTCGAGAAAAAAAAACAGTTTGCAATGTGATATCATACTATCTATCACAGGTCTTTGAAATGATGTGTCAGTCTTGCCGCCCTGATAGGATTCTTCCCCGACAGGTCTGTCAAGAGTCTGCAGAAGATGCAAAAAGCTGCTTTTGACACTACTACTCAGCTCTTTGGTCTCCCATGGAGGGAAGAACTAGATACAGTACACTGCAGAGGGAATCGCCTTTATGCTACCTTCATGCGCAAATCGGAACTAGGAAACTCCAAAATATCCAACAAAGAAAACTGGGGGTACAATGCTTCTAACCAAGTTTCACACTCGTATTTACCACTTGAAAGCTGGTATTGAACAGTTTTGGATGTCTCAAGCTCTGAATTAAGACATGTTCTGGGGATTTTTTTAAGCATATGTGAATGCAAACAATTGAGTTGATACCTTGTTGAGATAGGAAGAAAATGCTGTATGACTGCCTCTGAAATGGTGATATCATTCTTAAAGTATAAAATGTTTGGTTGTTCTGGCCTTGCTCATTACTAATCAGGCTCAATCACCCCTGCAACATGATGACCAACCATGGACCTCATTCAAGAAAGTATTCAACAATGCTGATGTACTGTAGCTAGCGATCACACGGTTTTAATGTCAATAACAGGGTTGGGGGATAATGAGCGGTCATGTTATTTTCCTGTAATCTTAAAATGGCCTTGTTCAATTCAACCTTTTGCCACTCCAACCATAACTAGCCGAGGAGTCATTAAACCAAGTTGCACAAAACTGTTGAAAGAGTTATTTAAAAAAAGTTTTGTTCTGGTGGTTTGCTGCTTCACTTCTCTTGACTGCTGCTCAATGTGCTCGAGAATCAATGAGCTGCTGGCGATAAGAAACATTTGGAGAGAATCTCTGATGAAGTCAACCGTTGACTTTGTTTGTCTTGGTAAAAAAAAAAGTGAAGCAAGGAAGGGCTTTATCTGTCAAGTACAGCCCTGTGTTTATGCCTGATATGGGCTCAAATGACTCCCTCACACAATTAAATGGCAAATGAACATGAAAATGTGCCTATGTCATAATGTGAGCACAGAGAGAAAGAGCACAATGGCAAACAATTTGTCTTGAGAATTACAACACCAAGCAGATGCTGAAAGACTCCCAAATGCTCATTTCCTCCACATGTTTGAGTGAGAAGTTTGCTTGCAAGGCAAACAAATGTGTCGCGTAGAGCACTTGGAGTAAGAACAATCTCAACCTACCATGAATAAATAATTATATTCGTACATGTATAACTATAACAACCAGTATAAGACTACGTTTTTACACTTAAAGGGATAGTTCACACAACGTATACATTGGTTTCATTACCCTGTAAGCAGTCTATGGACGAGTTATGATGATAATCCATGCTTTGGTTTAGTTTCCCTAGCACTGTTTCCACATGCTAACATTTGAGCCTTTTTTGGCACAAATCCAATTCAAGTCATGCGACTGAAATGAGCACTTTTAGCGCATCATGTCCAAATCATCAAAAAGTAACTCAAATTGATTGTGAAGCTTAACACATTTACTTAACGATCATTTAAAATAATGCATGAAAAATGCTAATATATTGTCCCATGACATGAATGGGATTTTTCATACGAAGGCTAAATCTTTAGCATGTGGAAACAGTGCCAGGAAAGCTAAACCAAAGTATGGATTGCTGTCATACCTTGTCCATAAACTTCTTACAGGGTAAGGACACCAATATGTAATTTTGTAATTTGGGTGAACTATCCCTTTAATGGAGAAAAACAAACACAGAGAGACGTAGAATTCACTGTTGTTATGCTGAAATGGTTTATTTCATTCTGTGAGGCCAGGTAGATATTACTAGCCAGATGCAGAATGCAATCTCTTGTGCTTTCAATACAATCCCAACATCACTTCATCTGTCAAAGATTGGAAAAAGTACTCTGTGTATTCCTGTCACTGCACGACGTTTAGTTCTTAGGGTATAAGAATAGCTTGCCACCAGCTACTCCACCGTCAGGGTATTACATTCTTCATTTTCTTTGCGAATGAAAAAGTATTGAGCAAGATGAAACAACGTTACATGTGTTCTGCTTTTATTTGGGATTATGTGACAGCTTGTTGGTGCTGACGATATCTGTCGGTCATCTGTGATTCCATAGCAATATCATAACAATCACTTCACATAGAGCCTTATTATATATGAAAAGGCAAAACAAACCAAACTTCAGATTAGTATCATATCAGTTACTATAGGGGCAAGGCTGGGTGTTATAAACTGTTATGACAGGTGCTATGTCATTCTTATGATAGTGTTATGTATCATGGCCCTGTATCAGCCTCTCAGTCAAAGGCATATTTCCAATTCTTACTTGAAGATATGATAACATTTAAAACATACAGTTATAATGCTTTAAAACTTGTTATAAGCATTTATGAGCCTTTATAATGTCTTATAACAAGGCTTATAATATGATATGTCTCTCTATGTATACAATGCAATACACATTCATAGAACTGGAGCATATACCTGCTTCCACTGCTGTCACAGTGATGTTGTGCCAGCCAGCCGTCTCTCGGTCCAGAATTTTGCCCAGGGTGATGGCGCCCGATACTGGATCAATGTGAAAGATCTGCTCCTGGTCTGTACTTCGGTCAATGGAGAACCTGGTAGGGAGAGCGAGAAAAAAGGGGAGTACATAGTTGAACGGTGTAAAATCAATTCTAAACCATCTGCAAGACTTTTTCGGTGGCTGCCCTAACACTGTGGCCCATGGGGATATTGCCCGTTGCCGTTGACATCGGATTATGGCTAAACATTAGCATTTTCAAATGTAGGGAAAGAGGATGAAAATAATTATCCATTTAGCATCTGTATAGGAAACCTGTCACAGTGCTTGTGTCCCTACTGCACCTACATCCCCAAACAAGTCTGTGGTTTCAGCCCATGCTGGAGGGGAAAAAATACAAATGAATATTTCATGCTGCACTCCAATGAAAGCAAAATACATTTGCACATCCTTGTGGTTGGCTCCACGAGGAGCGCTCAGAAGAGTATAGAGCCAACAAAACCCTGTGAGTAGTTTATTTTTCTCTCTTGAGCAGGCTCGTGTGCCCGTCGGGACTTTAATGGAATATTATGAGCATAATCATTTCCTTTTCTACCTTTTGGACAAAAAGCTCATCAAAGGGACCAGTAGGGTCTTTGTACAAGCTGTACTAGACAACTAAAAGGGGTACAGTGAGATGAGCTTCATGTAGTCTAGGTGTTGAGGTGCATACTGCATCCACAGTTAGATTATTCTAGTTATATTACATTAGAGACTGCCCGCTCTGAATCTGTAGTCTATACAAGGAACAACACTTTTCATAGCTGCAACGTTTATACAGAACATCACTACATCAATAAACCGTATAGCTAAGTCTATCATTAAAATGTATTTTATTTATGAAAGTAATAGTGACAAACGGTGACACCTACACAATAATTATGTAAATTACATAAAATTATATTTCAGCTTTCAAAACTTCTATAGTACTTGGTGAAGGGAAATCACGTAGATATTACCAGATATTACCAGTGCATCTTATAACATTTGCAGATATGCCATCCCTTTAATATATGAATGGAGAAGTACACATTTCCAGAAGATCAGTAAGCACTAAACACAACTAACCCAAACACTTCAGTTTCAAGACGCCATTCCATCTTCCTGATAAAGAGCCAAACAAACAAAACAAACACATTTTCTGTTCATACGAGGCCAGATTTTGTTTCCAGAGGCTGTGTTCATTCCTCTGGAACTCTTACCCCTTTGGTACAGCGCCCGCTACTGCCTGCTAGTGCCAGCCAGTGTCCAGCAATACCCGATCGGTGCCCTCCGGAGCAGAGTGACAGGAGTGTGGGAGAGAGTGATGGGCCCTTGGGCACCAGGCGTCGGGGTTAGTTCCGTCCAATCGAGATGATTAAAGTGGTACCGATGGGCATGGCGCAGCGCCAGGGTACCCTCGAACCCGTTGGCTCTCGCCTGCCAACAAGCAGGCGGTGGCACTGCCATTGTGTTGTACTTTATTACACCTGGAGCACTTTCAGTTCAGCCTCATGCATTTTTAATAGAGGTAATTTGCACAGACTGTGTGTGTCGGTGAGCGTGAAGCTCCACTCGCCTCACCGCTATTATTTCTCCACCCAAGACCTGAGGTGGAGGCTCTGGCACAAAATAATATCATTCTGCTCATAAATAGGGATCTGAGCGAATGCACAAAGATGTGTGAGATTCTGAGGAATCCTCTAGCGTGGTCAAAAGTCAATGCAGTAGCCTAGAGTAATGTGATTCTGGCATTGTGCAAATGGATGAATCAATGTTTTCATGATTCAAATTGTGTCGTGGAGCGATCTTCCAATTGTGTGTTTATTACCTACCATATTTAAAAAGGAATGTCAAATCCCAAGCTCCATGTACATCTAAACTTGTGTTTGTTGATATAAGATGCCATTTAAATCAGTCCAATAAATTCAGTAATGTAGTCCTTATTTGGGGGTCTTATATGGCATTGTAAACATATGGTCGGGTCATTTGTAGCTATGAACATGTTTCTGTTCGTTGAAAGTTCTGCTTCTTTACTTGTGAAGCATACATTATACTAATGGTATGTCTTATTATAGCCATATCTCCACCAGTTCTTATAGCCATATCTCCACCAGTTCTTATAGCCATATCTCTACCTGTTCTTATAGCCATATCACTACCAGTTATTATAGCCATATCACTACCAGTTATTATAGCCATATCACTACCCGTTCTTATAGCCATATCACTACCAGTTATTATAGCCATATCCCTACCAGTTATTATAGCAATATCACTACCAGTTATTATAGCCATATCACTACCCGTTCTTATAGCCATATCACTACCAGTTATTATAGCCATATCACTACCCGTTCTTATAGCCATATCACTACCAGTTATTATAGCCATATCACTACCCGTTCTTATAGCCATATCACTACCAGTTATTATAGCCATATCACTACCAGTTATTATAGCCATATCACTACCAGTTATTATAGCCATATCACTACCAGTTATTATAGCCATATCACTACCAGTTATTATAGCCATATCACTACCAGTTATTATAGCCATATATCTACCCGTTCTTATAGCCATATCACTACCAGTTATTATAGCCATATCACTACCAGTTCTTATAGCCATATCACTACCCGTTCGTATAGCCATATATCTACCCGTTCTTATAGCCATATCACTACCAGTTATTATAGCCATATCACTACCAGTTCTTATAGCCATATCACTACCAGTTATTATAGCCATATCACTACCCGTTCTTATAGCCATATCACTACCAGTTATTATAGCCATATCACTACCAGTTATTATAGACATATCACTACCAGTTATTATAGCCATATCACTACCAGTTATTATAGCCATATCACTACCAGTTATTATAGCCATATCACTACCAGTTATTATAGCCATATATCTACCCGTTCTTATAGCCATATCACTACCAGTTATTATAGCCATATCACTACCAGTTCTTATAGCCATATCACTACCCGTTTTTATAGCCATATATCTACCCGTTCTTATAGCCATATCACTACCAGTTATTATAGCCATATCACTACCAGTTATTATAGCCATATCACTACCAGTTCTTATAGCCATATCACTACCCGTTCTTATAGCCATATATCTACCCGTTCTTATAGCCATATCACTACCAGTTATTATAGCCATATATCTACCCGTTATTATAGCCATATCACTACCAGTTATTATAGCCATATATCTACCAGTTATTATAGCCATATCACTACCCGTTCTTGTAGTCACATCTCTACCCGTTCTTATAGCCATATCACTACCCGTTCTTATAGCCATATATCTACCAGTTCTTATAGCCATATATCTACCCGTTCTTATAGCCATATCTCTACCCGTTCTTATAGCCATATCTCTACCAGTTATTATAGCCATATCACTACCAGTTCTTATAGCCATATATCTACCCGTTCTTATAGCCATATCTCTACCAGTTATTATAGCCATATCTCTACCCGTTATTATAGCCATATCTCTTCTAGTTATTATAGCAGTTAATGAAGAACTATCTGAATGAACTAATAAACTGTATTGGATTTGAAAAAAGGAGTCATGATTCATACCTGACAGGTGCGTTCTCCTTGTCTGGGTCCTTGGCTGTAGCTGTGCCCACCAGCGCACCTAGCCTGGCATCCTCCTGGACCTCCATGATTGCCCCCTCAGCAGGGAGGAAGACAGGCGGCTCGTCCGCGTCGGTTACGCTGACCCGCACAATTGTCTGGTCGCGGAAAGAGCCAAGCTCCAAAAATCGGGGGTCCACGTGCTTGTTGACAGCCTCCACCACCACGTTGTGTGTACGCTTGCTCTCAAAGTCCAGTGGCTGAACGGAGCACAAACAGGGAAGAACTAAAGCAATGACATGTCACTCTAAGGGGAAATAATTCACTCCTCAGGCAAATGCTATAGGGTGCATAAGTGTAAACTGAGCAGATATAAGGATTGCTATGTCTATCAAATACCTAAACAGCAACAAGGAAATCTGAGCTCTACTGCTGTACAAACCTTTTCTATTCATATACTATCAATGCCTTCAGAAAGTATTCACAGAGCTACACTCTTCCACAAAGTGGGATTCAAATGGATTTATTTCTTTGTTTGTTTTTTGTCGCCAATCTACAAAAAATACTTGGTAATGTCAAAGTGGAAGAAACATTCTAACATTTGTAAAACATTTATGAAAAATAAAACACGAATATACAGTGGGGAGAACAAGTATTTGATACACTGCCAATTTAGCAGATTTTCCAACTTACAAAGTATGTAGAGGTCTGTAATTTTTATCATAGGTACACTTTAACTGTGAGAGACGGAATCTA
The DNA here is from genome assembly GCF_021184085.1 of Oncorhynchus gorbuscha. Classification (NCBI taxonomy): domain Eukaryota; kingdom Metazoa; phylum Chordata; class Actinopteri; order Salmoniformes; family Salmonidae; genus Oncorhynchus; species Oncorhynchus gorbuscha. The sequence continues at coordinate 14,229,192 of NC_060175.1, read as the reverse complement.
AAACAAAAATCCAGAAAATCACATTGTATGATTTTTAAGTAATTCATTTGCATTTTATTGCATGACATAAGTAATTGATCACCTACCAACCAGTAAGAATTTTGGCTCTCACAGATCTGTTTGTTTTTCTTTAAGAAGCCCTCCTGTTCTCCACTCATTACCTGTATTAACTGCATCTGTTTGAACTCGTTACCTGTATAAAATACACCTGTCCACACACTCAATCAAACAGACTCCAACCTCTCCACAATGGCCAAGACCAGTGAGCTGTGTAAGGACATCAGGGATAGAATTGTAGACCTGCACAAGGCTGGGATGGGCTACAGGACAATAGGCAGGCAGCTTGGTGAGAAGGCAACAACTGTTGGCACAATTATTAGAAAATGGAAGAAGTTCAAGCTGACGGTCAATCACCCTCGGTCTGGGACTCCATGCAAGATCTCACCTCGTGGGGCATCAATGATCATGAGGAAGGTGCGGGATCAGCCCAGAACTACAAGGCAGGACCTGGTCAATGGCTTGAAAAGAGCTGGGACCACAGTCTCAAAGAAAACCATTAGTAACACACTACACCATCATGGATTAAAATCCTTCAGCGCACGCAGGGTCCCCCTGATCAAGCCAGCGCATGTCCAGGCCCGTCTGAAGTTTTCCAATGACCATCTGGATGATCCAGAGGAGGAATGGGAGAAGGTCATGTGGTCTGATGAGACAAAAACAGAGCTTTTTGGTCTAAACTCACCGTATTTGGAGGGAGAAGAAGGATGAGTACAACCCCAAGAACACCATCCCAACCGTGAAGCATGGAGGGGGAAACATAATTCTTTGCAGATGGGGACAGGACGACTGCACCGTATTGAGGGGAGGATGGATGGGGCCATGTATCGCGAGATCGGTCTGGCTGGGTCTTCCAGCATGACAATGACCCGAAACACACAGCCAGGGCAACTAAGGAGTGGCTCTGTAAGAAGCATCTCAAGGTCCTGGAGTGGCCTAGTAGCCTAACCCAATAGAAAATCTTTGGAAAGAGCTGAAAGTCTGTATTGCCCAGCGACGGCCCCGAAACCTGAAGGATCTGGAGAAGGTCTGTATGGAGGAGTGGGCCAAAATCCCTGCTGCAGTGTGTGCAGACCTGGTCAAGAACTACAGGAAACATATAATCTCTGTAATTGCAAACAAAGGTTTCTATACCAAATAATAAGTTCTGCTTTTCTGATGTATCAAATACTTGTCATGCAATAAAATGCAAATGAAATACTTAAAAATCACACAATGTGGTTTTCTGGATTTTTGTTTTAGATTCCATCTCTCACAGTTGAAGTGTACCTATGATAAAAATGACAGACCTCTACATGCATTGTAAGTTGGAAAACCTGCAAAATCGGCAGTGTATCAAATACTTGTTCTCCCCACTGTATCTTTTTTAGATAAGTATTCAACCCCCTGAGTCAATACATGTTAGAATCAACATTGGCAGTGATTACAGCTATGAGTCTTTCTGGGTAAGTCTCTGGGCTTTCTAAACCGGATTGTGCAACATTTGCCCATTATTCTTTTCAGAATATTTCAAGCTCTGTCAAATTGGTTGTTGATTATTGCTAGACAACCATTTCCAGGTGTTGCTATACATTTTCATAACGATTTCAGTCAAAACTGTAACTCGACCACTCAGGAACATTCACCGTCTTCTTGGTAAGCAACTCCAGTGTAGAATTGTCCTTGTGTTTTAGGTTATTGTCCCGCTGAAAGGTGGATTAATCTCCCAGTGTCTGGTGGAAAGCAAAATGAACCAGGTTTCCCTCTAGGATTTTGCCTGTGCTTAGCTCCATTCCGTTTACCTTTTAATTCCGAAAAACTCCCCAGTCCTTAACAATTACAAGCATACCCATAGCATGATGCAACCACCACTATGCTTGAAAAAATGGAGGATGGTACTTAGTAATGTGTTGTATTGGTATTTGTAAGGACAAAAAGTTTATTGCTTTGACACATTTTTCAGTATTACTGTAGTGCCTTGTTGCAAACAGAATGCATGTTTTGGAATATTTTCCTTCTTAAATTTTTTTACAAATATATTTTTTATTTTATTTCGGCCTTTACTATTAAAGCCCATAGAAACACATGAAATAACACATTCATGAATGGTAAAAAGAGTAAACAAATAGATTTAAAAAAGGAATGAGGTCTTGAAGTGTCTTTCCTATATTTAGAAGATACAAGACAGCTCAGTGTTCGTGAGTCTAACCTTTCTATAGTGAGGTGATATTAGTTTGTAGGTCAAACGGTTCGGACACCACAGACAGAAGTTGGCACATCAGCGTTATCGTCTTCAGACGAGTCCTGTGACACTTGTTGGGTCCGTAGAGCAAAATGAAGAACAACATCGTCTTCGTGAGAGTCTCCCCTTTCCATAGAGGGGTGTCACGTTCTGACCTTAGTTCCTTTTTACGTCTTTATTTTAGTTGGTCAGGGCGTGAGTTGGGGTGGGCATTCTATGTTATTTTTCTATGTTTTGTTCTGTTGTTATATTTCTATGTGTTTGGCCTAGTATGGTTCTCAATCAGAGACAGGTGTCATAAGTTGTCTCCGATTGGGAGCCATATTTAGGTAGCCTGTTTTCTATTGTGTTTTGTGGGTGGTTGTATCCTGTGTTAGTGTTTTCACCATACGGGACTGCTTCGGATGTTTGTTTGTACTTTTACTATTTTGTTCAGTGTTCTTTATTGTTGATTTATTAATTATATCATTATGGACACTTACCACTCTGCACATTGGTCTGATCATTGCTACTCCTCCTCTGAAGAAGAGGAATTCTGTTACAAGGGGTCATAATGGTTAAGCCAAACCGTTCGGACGATACAGACATTTTGTGTGAAGATGGATTTTCTGGATGTCTCATGGTCTGACAAACTCCGCTGTACTGTAGCTCGGGCACTAATATAGGCGGATGAAAAAGGCGGATGAAAAAGGCTGATATAGGCGGATGAAGAAAACCTGATATCTCTAGCTTAAACTGATGGATTTTGATGGGGATTTTTGTATCTTACTTACTGTAGATGGAATCATGACTGTTAAGGATTAAAGTCACCATTGGCCTCATTGTGAAATCCCTGAGCCGTTTCCTTCCTCTCCGGTGCATTGGAAAACCTCCCTGGTCTTTGTGGTTAATCTGTATTTGAAATTCACTGCTCGTCTGAGGGACCTTACAGATACTTGTATGTGGGGGTACAGAGATGAGGTAGTCATTCAAAAATCATGTTAATCACTATTATTGCACACAGAGTGAGTCCATGCAACTTACTGTGAGTCCATGCAACTTACTGTGATTCCATGCAACTTACACATTTTTACTCCTGAACTTATTATGGCTTGCCATAACAAAGGGGTTGAAAACGTATTGAGTTAAGACACTTCAGGATTTCATTAACTTGTAAAAATGGTGAAATACATAATTCCACTTTGATATTATGGGGTATTGTGTGTAGGCCAGTGACAAACAAACATCTCTATTTAATCTATTTTAAATTCAGGCTAAAACAGCAATATTTGGAAAATGTCTAGGGGTGTGACGTAAATACTTTCTGAAGGCACTGACTGTACCGTATATATACAGTACTAGTCAAAAGTTTGGACACATCTACTCATTCCAGGCTTTTCTTTATTTTTTACTATTTTCTACATTGTAGAATAATAGTGAAGATATCAAAACTATGAAATAATGCATTTGGAATCATGCGGTATCCAAAAAACTGTTAAACAAATCAAAATATATTTTATATTTGAGATTCTTCAAAGTAGCCACCCTTTGCCTTGATGACAGATTTGACAACACATTCTTGGAATTCTCTCAACCAGCTTCATGAGGTAGTCACCTGGAATGCAATTCGATTAACAGGTGTGCCTTGTTAAAAGTACATTTGTGGAATTTATTTCCTTCTTAATGCGTTTGAGCCAATCAGTTGTGCTGTGACATGGTAGGGGTGGGTGGTAAACAGAAGATATCCCTATTTGGTAAAAGACCAAGTCCATATTATGGCAAGAACAGCTCAAATAAGCAAAGAAAAACAACATTCCATCATTACTTTAAGACGTGTAAATGTCAAGTTTCATCAAGTGCAGTCGCAAAAACCATCAAGGGCTATGAGGATACTTGTTCTCATAAGGACCGCCACAGGAAAGGAAGACCCAGAGTTACCTCTGTTGCAGAGGATAAGTTCATTAGAGTTACCAACCTTAGAAATTGCAGCCCCAAAAAATGCTTCACAGAGTTCAAGTAACAGAAACATCTCAACATCAACTGTTCAGAAGAGACTGTGTTAGTCAGGCCTTCATGGTCGAAATGCTGCAAAGAAACTACAACTAAAGGACACCAATAAGAAGATGAAACTTGCTTGGGCCAAGAAACACCGGCAATGAACATTAGACCGGTGGAAATTTTTCCTTTGCTCTGATGAGTACAAAATGGAGATTTTTGGGTCCAACCGCCGTGTCTTTGTGAGACAGAGTAGGTGGACGGATAATGTCCACATGTGAAGTTCGCACCGTGAAGCATGGAGGAGGAGGTGTGATGGTGCTTTGCTGGTGACACTGTCTGTGATTTTTGCTGGTGACACTGTCTGTGATTTATTTAGAATTCAAGGCACACTTAACCAGAATGACTAACACAGCATTCTGCAGCGATACGCCATCCCATTTGGTTTGCAGTTAGTGGAACTATCATTTGTTTTTTCAAACGGAAAATTAACCAAAACAACTCCAGGCTGTGTAAGGGCCATTTGACCAAGAAGGAGAGTGATGGAGTGCTGCATCAGATGACCTGGCCTCCACAATCACCCAACCTCAACCCAATTGAGATGGTTTGGGATGAGTTGGACAGCAGAGTGAAGGAAAAGCAGCCAACAAGTGCTCAGCATACATGTACAGTATGTGGGAACTCCTTCAAGACTGTTGGAAAACCATTCAAAGTGAAGCTGGTTGAGAGAATGCGAAGTGTTCAAAACTGTCATCAAGGGGTGGCTACTTTGAAGAATCTAAAATATAAATATAAAATACATTCTATAACATTTGCAAATCTGTGTAAGCAACCAATACATTTTGATTTGATTTAACTAAAATGCTCCGACTTAAACATTACAATGGCGGTAGCAGAGGGCAGCCGCAGGGCCCACTGAGAGGTTTTAGGTCCTTGCTCAAGGAAAAATTGGTGATAGGTGGCACCTGAGATATTACTGCCAGCAACCCTCCAGTTGCCTGCTCACTCCTGACAGATTTTTTTCCCACACAGTCAGCACTGGGATTTTAACCGGCAACCCTCCGGTTGCTGGCCCGCTACATTAACCTCGAGGCTATCACTGGCCCCAAATCCAAACTGATCTCAAATCAGCTTCATTCTACTCCCACCTTTTTGATAGTGATGACGGCTTCCTGTGTGTCTCCGTCAGTGGTAACCTTGAAGAGTTCCCCGCCCTCCTCGTCTTTGATCAGGTAGCTCATGTCCGTGTTCTCCCCCATGTCCGTATCCGTGGCGATCACCCTCCCCACCGGTGTCCCCACGGCCGCCCCCTCAGACACCGAAAACTGGTACATCTCTGAAGGAGGGGAATGGGGAGTAGGTGGAAAAGGAGGGAAGAAGAGGAGAGAAAATGGAAGAGGGTGAAGAGAAAGATGACAGGAGCGTGGAGGATGAAGTAGGGGAAGGGTGACGACAGGGAGGAGGAAGAGAAGGAGAAGGTTAACGAGAAGATGTAGAGGTAGAGTAGATGGTGAAAATGAGAGGAAGGAAGTGGAAGAAGGACAAATGTATTCAATACAGACACGCCCACTATTTACTGTATGTAAGAGCAATCTTCCCATTGCCAAGACAATTCAGCAAAAAGAGAATTCACCCAGGATTTTTATTCTGTAGAGCCAACTTAGTTGCTCATGAATCCATCCACCCCCAATGCTTGACCCTTAACCCAATTGGCCCTCAGAATTCCCTTTAAGTAATGCACTGGATCTTTTCTCATGTTTGAACAAGGCTAGACCAAGGCTAGACCAAGGCACTATGCAATTATGTTAACCATAAAGATGCTGACCCCGGGTGATCATTGGCAAGGCGTGGAGTCTATGTATGGAAGGTTTTACTCTTTCAACATCCTCCTGTAAAATTTCCAAAATAGACTTTCTAATCAACTTTTTGTTGACCACAGCACTTCCACAGCACAAAGCCACATTTTGTGTGAGATATCAGCGCAGGGGTCAATTACATTTCAATTCAGTCAATTCAAAACGGAAATTACAATTACAATTTTCCTCAATGATTCCCTATGAAAATATTTAGTTGGAATTGCAATTCTGTTTAATTCCTGAATGAAGGAAATTTAAATGGAATTGACCCCAACTCTGTAGGACGCATAAATAAAACAGCTGCACATGTCACCTAACCCTGTTCTTTTCTAATAAAACGATGTATCCTCGAACCGCAGACAGCATTTCAAAAGGAAGTTATAGAAGAGAGAAAATCACGTAGGTGACAGCCAGGAAACTAAATTAGATGATGTGAGACAAAGCTATGAGACCGTCACGACTGGAGCGTTACGACACTTGAACTTAGACTGAGCTCTCTTAGCTTTAATAACATGTATTGCTGTTTATCTCAAAAAAGTGGAAGAGGCAAAGTGGGAAAGAGCAATAACACCGCTATTCATAGGCTATAGAGTCTGGAGTCTTAACAGGAAGTACCTTTTTCTGTCATTCGTTATGAGCTAGTTATATGCAGAGGGTTTACAAAAGAACTAAACATGCAATTCCACTAAGATGTCCAGGGTACAATAGAAAGAGTTGTTGAAGTTTCTAAATCATGTACTAGCGTCATAGGTAAGATTTCCCCCAGCAGGAAATATAGATTAAAGTAAAACATCCTTTTACTGAGCACCATTGTGAAATGTACAATGAAATATAACACACATTTCTTTTGCTGTAGCGAGAAGTACAAGCTGGGTCCAAATTGGTTCACCTGAGATTCATTTATCAAATACAATCTGAGAAATCAAATAGAAAAGTTTCAGAATTGTAAATACAAATTACAAAGCATTTTTACAGCCTAAGTTCCTGATTAAATAGGTAGGAAGGAAAGACCTCTGGAGTAATGCATCCATTTTAACATTCAATATGCATTCTGAACATAAACAGTAAGAACAGGCTGGGTAACATTGTGAAACAAAGTAGCTGGATCATCAACTTAACTGACCTTTCAGACCGTTCTCACCTGTAGTATCAGCCACCAGTGACACTCACTCATGGCACAATACATTCTGAGGGACACACAGCAGCCCTTGTTTGATTAATTTATGTTGCTTCTCTCAAAGCGCAGATACAGACTCCCCACGTTCAAAAGTAATAGGTCTAAACTTCATGCCAGCTGCTAGCAGCTTTCTCCATAAGCTGTATTGTTATTGTTAGCTGTGTACATATTGCTGTATGCATTGCTTTGGTGTATATTTATATTCATGTGTTCAATGTGTTTTTACTATGTGCTACAAAATGAATTGCTCCCCGGGGATAATAAACACTCTACTAGTATTCAAACAGTGTTCTGTATATTGACCATAATGTTATTACATTATGGCCTTTGACCTTTCTCCAGCTGATAAATAACGGATGGCCCCAACATAAATCCATACCACTGGAATGTTAAAATTGTTAAATCGGCTCCATGTTATCGTATGCAGACATATGGAAACTCCCAAAACCGCTTTCATCAGATGATTGCCTAACCCTTCTTAGCGGAGTGTTTGACATGTGGATAAATATAAGTGAAATGATTTTCTCAGAGTGCTTCTGACCACTCCATGTAGTCCATTACTTCTATTACTGATTGGGGTACTTCTATTTCTGATGGGGGTACTTCTATTACTGATGGTGGTATTTATATTACTGATGGGGTACTTCTATTTCTGATGGGGGTACTTCTATTTCTGATGGGGGTATTTCTATTACTGATGGGGGTACTTCTATTACTGATGGGGGTACTTCTATTACTGATGGGGGTACATCTATTACTGATGGGGGTACTTCTATTACTGATGGGGGTACTTATATTACTGATGGGGGTACTTCTATTACTGATGTGGTACTTATATTACTACTGGGGATACTTCTATTTCTGATGGGGTACTTATATTACTGATTGGGGTACTTCTATTACTGATGGGGGTACTTCTATTACTGATGGTGGTACTTCTATTACTGATGGGGGTACTTACGGGGCGGCAGGGTAGCCTAGTGGCTAGAGCATTGGACTTGTAACCGGAAGGGTGCAAGTTCAAATCCCAGAGCTGACAAGGTACAAATCTGTCATTCTGCCCCTGAACAGGCAGTTAACCCACTGTTCCTAGGCCGTCATTGAAAATAAGAATATGTTCTTAAATGACTTGCCTAGTTAAATAAAGATAAAAAATAAGATGAAAATATTACTGATTGGGGTACTTTTATAACTGATGGGGGTACTGCTATTACTGATGGGGGTACTGCTATTACTGATGGGGGTACTGCTATTACTGATGGGGGTACTGCTATTACTGATGGGGGTACTTCTATTACTGATGGGGTACTTCTATTACTGATTGGGGTTCTATTACTGATGGGGGTACTTCTATTACTGATGGGGGTACTGCTATTACTGATGGGGGTACTTCTATTACTGATGGGGTACTTCTATTACTGATGGGGTACTTCTATTACTGATGGGGGTACTGCTATTACTGATGGGGGTACTTCTATTACTGATGGGGTACTTCTATTACTGATTGGGGTACTGCTATTACTGATGGGGTACTTCTATTACTGATTGGGGTACTTGTATTACTGATGCGGTACTTCTATTACTGATCTGGACCTGGTATTACTGATGCGGTACTTCTATTACTGATGGGACCTGGTATTACTGATGCAGTACTTCTATTACTGATGGGGTACTTCTATTACTGATGGGACCTGGTATTACTGATGCGGTACTTCTATTACTGATGAGACCTGGTATTACTGATGCGGTACTTCTATTACTGATTGGGGTACTTCTATTACTGATTGGGGTACTTGTATTACTGATTGGGAACTTGTATTACTGATTGGGGTACTTCTATTACTGATGGGACACTGGTATTACTGATGGGGTACTGCTATTACTGATGGGGTACTTCTATTTCTGATGCGGTACTTCTATTACTGATGGGGTACTGGTATTACTGATGGGGTACTGCTATTACTGATGCGGTACTTCTATTACTGATGCGGTACTTCTATTACTGATCGGGTACTTCTATTTCTGATGGGGTACTGGTATTACTGATGCGGTACTTCTATTACTGATGGGACCTGGTATTACTGATGCAGTACTTCTATTACTGATGGGACCTGGTATTACTGATGCAGTACTTCTATTACTGATGGGACCTGGTATTACTGATGCAGTACTTCTATTACTGATGGGACCTGGTATTACTGATGCGGTACTTCTATTACTGATGGGGTACTTCTATTACTGATGGGACCTGGTATTACTGATGCGGTACTTCTATTACTGATGGGACCTGGTATTACTGATGCGGTACTTCTATTACTGATGGGGTACTTCTATTACTGATGGGGGTATTACTGATTGGGAACTGGTATTACTGATGCGGTACTTCTATTACTGATGGGGTACTTCTATTACTGATGGGGTACTTCTATTACTGATTGGGGTACTGGTATTACTGATGCGGTACTTCTATTACTGATGGGGTACTTCTATTACTGATGGGGTACTTCTATTTCTGATGGGGTACTTCTATTACTGATGGGGTACTTCTATTACTGATGGGATACTTCTATTTCTGATGGGGTACTGGTATTACTGATGCGGTACTTCTATTACTGATGGGGTAATTCTATTACTGATTGGGGTACTTGTATTACTGATTGGGGTACTTCTATTACTGATGCGGTACTTCTATTACTGATGGGGTACTTCTATTTCTGATGGGGTACTTATATTACTGATGCGGTACTTCTATTACTGATGGGGTAATTCTATTACTGATTGGGGTACTTGTATTACTGATTGGGGTACTTCTATTACTGATGGGGTACTTCTATTTCTGATGGGGTACTGGTATTACTGATGCGGTACTTCTATTACTGATGGGGTAATTCTATTACTGATTGGGGTACTTGTATTACTGATTGGGATACTTCTATTACTGATGCGGTACTTCTATTACTGATGGGGTACTTCTATTTCTGATGGGGTACTGGTATTACTGATGCGGTACTTCTGATGGGGTACTTCTATTACTGATGGGACCTGGTGTTACTGATGCGGTACTTCTATTACTGATTGGGGTACTTCTATTACTGATGCGGTACTTCTATTACTGATGGGACCTGGTATTACTGATGCGGTACTTCTATTACTGATGCGGTATTTCTATTACTGATGGGGTACTTCTATTTCTGATGGGGTACTGGTATTACTGATGCGGTACTTCTATTACTGATGTGGTACTGGTATTACTGATGTGGTACTTCTATTACTGATGGGACCTGGTATTACTGATGCGGTACTTCTATTACTGATGCGGTACTTCTATTACTGATGCGGTACTTCTATTACTGATGGGGTACTTCTATTTCTGATGGGGTACTGGTATTACTGATGCGGTACTTCTATTACTGATGGGGTACTTCTATTTCTGATGGGGTACTGGTATTACTGATGCGGTACTTCTATTACTGATGGGACATGGTATTACTGATGGGGGTACTTCTATTACTGATGGGACCTGGTATTACTGATGGGGTACTTCTATTACTGATGGGGTACTTCTATTTCTGATGGGGTACTGGTATTACTGATGCGGTACTTCTATTACTGATGGGATAATTCTATTACTGATTGGGGTACTTGTATTACTGATTGGGGTACTTCTATTACTGATGCGGTACTTCTATTACTGATGGGGTACTTCTATTTCTGATGGGGTACTGGTATTACTGATGCGGTACTTCTATTACTGATGGGGTACTGGTATTACTGATGCGGTACTTCTATTACTGATGGGGTACTGGTATTACTGATGCGGTACTTCTATTACTGATGGGGAACTGGTATTACTGATGCGGTACTTCTATTACTGATGGGGTACTGGTATTACAGATGCGGTACTTCTATTACTGATGGGGTACTGGTATTACTGATGGGGTACTTCTATTACTGACTGGTGCAAGTTCACCGCTGCCATCAATATGAGAGTGACTCACTCTGCGGAAAGCGTGGTGGGTTGTCATTAACATCTGTGATCACTATGGTCACCGTGGTGGAGCCGGAAAGACCACCCATTTGGCCTGCCATATCGGTAGCCATGACGACCAGCTCATAGCGATCCTGCGTCTCCCGGTCCAGATCTGCCACAGCCGTCCGAATCAGTCCTGATAAGAGAGAGAGAGAGATTCAAAGGGAAAGGTCAAGTTAGCTCTTAGCTCTCATATACGATAGCCCGTTACATCTTCTCTGGTCGCAAATATCAATTTCAGCTAAGCACTCTATGACTGAGTTTACACAGGCAGCCCAATTCTGATCTTTTTTTCACTAATTGGTATTTTTACCAAACATATCAGCTCTGAAAAAGACCTGATGTGAAAAGATTGGATGTGATTTGTCAAAAGACCAATTAGCGTATTTTTTATATTTTATAGAATTGGGCTTCCTGTGTAAACACAGCCTATTAGAGGCACAACTGCGGCACATTCCATTTGCCCCTCTCGGTTCGTCTTGATACAGTAGATTGTGTCACATCCGTGGCTCCATTCACAGATCCTTACGGCTGAGCTCTATTAAAATTCATAATATATATGGGCCAAAATGAAGGCACACACAATTGAAGAATGAGGCTTATGTTCCGTCAAAAAAGCCTGTGCACGTCTTTCTCTGGCAGTCGGAGAGGAGTGGATTTAAGAGAGAAAACCACAACAATCTCATGAGTTGTCTTAATCCTACTCCAGTGAGCATTTTGTTCCGATGCTTTAACAACGCCCTTGGAGTACAGACCTACTGCTGCGTTTAGCCAGGTTTATGTTTCTACTGAAGTAACTATAGTTGGAAGTGGATTAGTTTGAGGTTTAAAAAAAATTGAGGAGCACCATGTGTATTTTCTCCATACAATATGTTTCCCCTTTACCTTCCAAGGTATGTTTCTCCAAGAACCTGGTGGAAAATAACGTCCCCGTACCATTGGCAGTATACAGCCAGAGCTCAATCTGAATTACATCCTCAGCTAACACTTTATTTGGATAGTCCATCTGTAGATGCTCTATCAGTAACATTTCAACTAACTATCTACTAAACCTAGCTCTAACCTTGACCCTTATCCTAACCCCAAACGTAACCCTTACCCTAAACCTAGCCTAATCCTAAACCTTACCCTAAACCTAGCCTAATCTTAACCCTTACCCTAAACCTAGCCTAATCTTAACCCTTACCCTAAACCTAGCATAATCTTAACCCTTACCCTAAATCTTAACCCTTACCCTAAACCTAGCCTAATCTTAAACCTTACCCTAAACTTAGCCTAATCTTAACCCTTACCCTAAATTTAGCCTAATCTTAAACCTTACCCTAAACCTAGCCTAATCTAATCCCTAAACCTTACCCTAAACTTAGCCTAATCTTAACCCTTAGCCCTAAACCTAAAGCCTAATCTTAACCCTTACCCTAAACCTAGCCTAATCTTAACCCTTAAACCCCTAAACCTAAACCTAATCTTAACCCTTACCCTAAACCTAGCCTAATCTTAACCCTTACCCTAAACCTAGCCTAATCTTAACCCTTACCCTAAACCTAGCCTAATCTTAACCCTTACCCTAAACCTAGCCTAATCTTAACCCTTACCCTAAACCTAGCCCTAAACCTAGCCTAAATCTTAAACCTTACCCTAAACCTAGCCTAATCTTAACCCTTACCCTAAACCTAGCATAATCTTAACCCTTACCCTAAACCTAGCCTAATCTTAACCCTTACCCTAAACCTAGCCTAATCTTAAACCTTACCCTAAACCTAGCCTAATCTTAACCCTTACCCTAAACCTAGCCTAATCTTAAGCCTAAACCTAGCCTAATCTTAAACCTTACCCTAAACCTAGCCTAATCTTAACCCTTACCCTAAACCTAGCCTAATCTTAAACCTTACCCTAAACCTAGCCTAATCTTAACCCTTACCCTAAACCTAGCATAATCTTAACCCTTACCCTAAACCTAGCCTAATCTTAACCCTTACCCTAAACCTAGCCTAATCTTAAACCTTACCCTAAACCTAGCCTAATCTTAAACCTTACCCTAAACCTAGCCTAATCTTAACCCTTACCCTAAACCTAGCCTAATCTTAAACCTTACCCTAAAGCTAGCCTAGTCTTAAACCTTACCCTAAACCTAGCCTAATCTTAAACCTTAGCCTTATTCTAAATTTAACTCTAACCGTAGCAAGCAGTTGCTTATCAACAGATAGTTTGTTGATGTAATCCGGACTATCCAAAGTGTGAACCATCCTCAGGGCTAAGTACAATATTTAAAAACAGAAGAGAAAATAGAAAACCAGGGCAAGTGGTGAAATTCTGCTCCTTTCAGTGCAATTTCCACCCATATATATTTAGATACAGATCCTAGACTCACAATGAACCACATGAATCTCCTCTTTGTGCCACACTGGGTTCAAAGGCCTTCTGTTTAATTTTTCTGTATTTAATTATCTGTATATGTTATATATGTGCAACAGTGTTCCTTCCGTCCTTCTCCTCTTCCCTACCTGGGCTCGAACCAGGGACCCTTGGCACACATTGACAACAGTCAACCTCGAAGCATCGTTACTTATCGCTCCACAAAAGCCACAGCCCTTGCAGAACAAGGGAAACAACCATTTCAAGGTCTCAGAGCAAGTGACGCCACCGATTGAAACTCTATTAGAGCGCAACCCGCTAACTAGATATCCATTTCACACCGGTTACATATGTATCTATTTACAGTGGCTCGCAAAAATTATTCACCCCCTTGGCATTTTTCCTATTTTGTTGCCTTAAAAAATGGAATTAAAATAGATTTTTCTGGGGGGGTTGTATCTTTTGATTTACACAATATGCCTACCACTTTGAAGATGTAACATATTTTATATTGTGAAACAAACAAGAAATAAGAATAATAACTTGACCTTGCATAACTATTCACCCCCCCTCCCCCAGAGTCAATACTTTGTAGAGCCTCCTTTTGCAGAAATAAAAGCTGCAAGTATCTTGAGGTATGACTCTACAAGCTTGGCACATCTAGCCACTGGGATTTTTGCAGATTCTTCAAGGCAAAACTGCTCCAGCTCCTTCAAGTTGGATGTGTTCTGCTGGTGTACAGCAATCTTTAAGTCATACCACAGAATCTCAATTGGATTGAGGTCTGGGCTTTGACTAGGTAATTCCAAGTGAGTTTTGCTTTAGTAGTATGCTTAGGGTCATTGTCCTGCTGGTAGGTGAACCACTGCCCCAGTCTCAAATCTCTGGAAGACAAACAGGTTTCCCCCAAGAATTTCCCTGTATTTAGCGGCATCCATCATTCCCTCAATTCTGACCATTTTCCCAGTCCCTGCTGATGAAAAACATCCCCACAGCATGATGTTGCCACCACCATGCTTCACTGTCTGTGGGGGTGGTGTTCTCAGGGTGATTAGAGGTGTTGGGTTTGTGCCAGACATTGCATTTACCTTGAAGGCCAAAAAGCTCAATTTTAGTCTCATCTGACCAGAGTATCTTCTTCCATATGCCTTCTGGCGAACACCAAACATGTTTGCACATTTTTTTCTTCAAGAAATTGCTTTTTGCTGGCCACTCTTCCATAGAGCCCAGCTCTGAGGAGTGTACAGCTTAAAGTGGATCTATGGACAGATACTCCAAGCTCCGATGTGGAGCTTTGCAGCTCCTTCAGGGTTAGCTTTAGTCTCTTTCTTGTATCTCTGATTAATGCCCTCCTTGCCTGGTCCGTGAGTTTTGGTGGGCGGCCCTCTCTTGGCAGGTTTGTTGTGGTGCCATATTCGTTCCAATTTTTTATAATGGATTTAATGGTGCTCTGTGGGATGTTCAAAGTTTGGGATATTTTTTTATAACCCAACCCTGATCTGTACTTCTCCACAACTTTGTCCCTGACCTGTTTGGAGAGCTCCTAGGTCTTCATGGTGCCGCTTGCTTGGCGGTGCTGCTTGCTTAGTTGTGTTGCAGACTCTGGGGCCTTTCAGAACAGGTATAAACAGTTGAAATCCAAAGTATTCATACACCTTAGCCAAATACATTTAAACTCAGTTTTTTACAATTCTTGACACTTAATCCTAGTAAAAATTGCCTGTCTTGGGTCAGTTAGGATCACCACTTACTTTTAAGAATATGAAATGTCAGAATAATAGTAGAGAGAATGTTTTACTTCAGCTTTTATTTATTTCATCACATTCCCAGTGGGTCAGAAGTTTACATACACTCAATTAGTATTTTGTAGAATTGCCTTTAAATTGTTTAACTTGGGTCCAATGTTTCGGGTTCGCCTTCCACATGTTTCCCACAATAGGTTGTGTGAATTTTGGCCCATTCCTCCTGACAGAGAGGAATGAACTGAGTCAGGTTTCCATGCCTCCTTGCTCGCACACACGTTTTCAGTTCTGCCTACAAATGTTCTGTAGGATTGAGGTCAGGGCTTTGTGATGGCCACTCCAATACCTTGAATTTATTGTCCTTAAGCCATTTTGCCACAACTTTGGAAGTATGTCAATGTCATTGGGGCGGCAGGTTAGCCTAGTGTTTAGAGCGTAGTAACCGGAAGGTTGAAAGTTCAAACCCCCAAGCTGACAAGATACAAATCTGTCGTTCTGCCCCTGAACAGGCAGTTAAACCCACTGTTCCTAGGCCGTCATTGTAAATAAGAATTTGTTCTTAACTGACTTGCCTAGTAAAATAAAGATTAAAAAAATAAAAAATTGTATGTCATTGTCCATGTGGAAGACCCATTTGCAACCAAGTTTTAACGTCTTGAGATGTTGCTTCAAACTATCCACATAATTTTACCTCCTCATGATGCCATCTATTTGTCCCTCCTGCAGCAAAGCACCCCCACAACATGATGCTGCCACCCCTGTGCTTCACGGTTGGGATGGTGTTCTTCGACTTGCAAGCTTCCCCCTTTCTCCTCCAAACACAACTATGGTCATTATGGCCAAACAGTTATATTTTTGTTTCATCAGACCAGAGGACATATCTCCAAAAAGTACACTCTTTGTCCCCATGTGCAGTTGCAAACCGTAGTCTGGCTTTTTTATGGTGGTTTTGGAGCAGTGGCTTCTTCCTTGCTGAGCGGCCTTTCAGGTTATGACGATATAGGACTTGTTTAACTGTGGATATAGATACTTTTGTACCTGTTTCCTCCAGCATCTTCACAAGGTCCTTTGCTGTTGTTCTGGGATTGATTTGCACTTTTCGCACCAAAATACGTTCATCTCTTGGAGACAGAACGCGTCTTCTTCCTGAGCAGTATGATGGCTGTGTGGTCCCATGGTGTTTATACTTGCGCACTATTGTTTGTACAGATGAACGTGGTACCTTCAGGCGTTTGGAAATTGCTCTCAAGGATGAACCAGACTTGTGGAGGTCTACACTTGTGGAGGTCTTGGCTGATTTCTTTTGATTTTCCCATGATGTCAAGCAAAGAGGCACTGAGTTCCAGTCACCTCTAATTGACTCAAATGATGTCAATTAGCCTATCAGAAGCTTCTAAAGCCATGGCATCATTTTCTGGAATTTTCCAAGCTGTTTAAAGGCACAGTCAACTTAGTGTATGTAAACTTCTGACCCACTGGAATTGTGATACAGTGAATTGAAATAATCTGTCTGTAAACAATTGTTGGAAAAATGACTTGTGATAGAGACAAAAGTAGATGTCCTAACTGACTTGCCAAAACTATAGTTTGTTAACAAGAAATTTGTGGAGTGGTTGAAAAACGAGTTTTAATGACTCCAACCTATGTTCCAACTTCAACTGTATATATTGAGATTATGTGACACTTAGATTGCACATTGCACATTGTACTTTATTTAACTAATTATGTGATTTCTGAAGGTAATTGGCTGCACCGGATCTTATTTAGGAGCTTCATAGCAAAGGGGGGGAATACTTATGCACGCACCTCTTTTCCGTTTACATTTTTTAAAGATTTTTTTTAAATAAGTAATTTCTTTCATTTTACTTTATTTTGTGTATGTCCATTACATGAAATACAAATAAAAATCCATTTAAATTACAGGTTGTAATGCAACAAAATAGGAAAAACGCCAAGGGGGATGAATACTATTGCAAGGCACTGTATGTATGCATGTATGTGTATATGTATGTATGTCTGTATGTATGTATGTATGTATGTATGTATGTATGTATGTATGTATGTATGTATGTATGTATGTATGTATGTATGTATGTATGTATGTATGTATGTATGTATGTATGTATGTATGTATGTATGTATGTATGTATGTATGTATGTATGTATGTATGTATGTATGTATGTATGTATGTATGTATGTATGTATGTATGTATGTATGTATGTATGTATGTATGTATGTATGTATGTATGTATGTATATATATTATTTTACTGCTCTAGGGTTGTAATTATTTGTTTGTGTCAATTAATTATTTGTTTATGTGTCAAGTTAGTTTATTTGTCAGTTAACCTCATAAGGGATTGGTTGCCAATTTCACACAAAAATAAAATGTAATTCATTCATTCATTCATGATAAACTGAACAAGATGGCAATGGGAAGAGTCTACTCTCTGGTCAAATAGCGGGAGCAAAACTCTATTCCCTGGCGGGTTATCCACATCAAATTCTAAAGTTGCCCTGCCTTAGTTGATGGCACCTCTCCCAGTGCCTTGCATTGTGCTACTCAGCTAGACACACAATTTAGAGAGTGCACTCACATTTAACATCAGGTAGTTGCAGGCAAAGCATGTATGTCAGCATACTGTGCATAGGAAAATTCATCTGCAGGATATGGAGGCACATAATAATAGCTTTCAATAACCAAAGGCATGGGGAGCATCAGAAATACATATTTTTGCATCAGGTCTTTCTTAGTCAGAACTTATTCAACTCAATCAAATGTTTATTGACTGCTAACATTTGTAACATTCTTGAAAGGGGATGTCATTCATAGCATACTATATATTGCACATCAAGTGTCAATGACTATGAGTCCTGTGTATTTGCCTGCTAGTCGTTTCGGATAAGACCGTCTGCTACAGTAAATGACCAACATGTAAATGTCTTTGTATGACAGTGTCTGAGAGCAGAGTGCCGTGTCTCATTCCTAGAAATGTATGGAATATAATTTAATAGAATGCTCAGGCTTTCATCCTGAGAAGAACTCACTTGAACTTCAATACCAAATACCACTCTGAAGTTCAAATACATTCAAATGACTGCTACTTTCGAAACATCCCTCAGACATTGGCCATTGATCATATTCTGGTCATGTATCTGGAATGGAGAAAAAGATAGTGAAGGATTAACACTCTTCAGAAAGACTGGGGCGACATTAATGAGGGGAAATTCACAGCTGCTCTGTTCTCTTGATGACCTCTACCCCCCACACCTATTTGAATGGTTAATGTCGATAAAAAAAGAAGGGGGGGGGGACAAGAGTTGGTACGATCTGCAAGTCTCCAGGCCAACGTTGCCGAGACAAGGCCATTTATCATCTAGGCACTAGGGCCAACCGAATCAAAGTGGGGAGACAAAAAAAAGGAATCATTAAAAGTTTAGTGCTGCTCCCAGGAGGACATTTGCAGGCAACACAAACCTTGGGATATGCCTGAGAGACTACGATTTAAGCCCAGGTACAGGCCCTCAGACCAAAAGGGAATTCACCCAAATGTGCTGACTGGGAGAGACAATTAGAGAGTCCGCATCTGGACAGACTGTAATATAACACTTCAGAGATTTAATGGCAACAATTTTAATTTCAATATGTATCCTTATATGTTGAGAAATATAAACTCAGCAAAAAAAGAAACGCCCTTTTTTCAGGACCTTGTCTTTCAAATATAATTAGTAAAAATCCAAAGAACAACTCCATGGATCTTCATTGTAAAGAGTTTAAACACTTTCCCATGCTTCTTCAATTAACCATAACAATTAATGAACATGCACCTGTGGAAAGGTCGATAAGACACTAACAGCTTACAGACGGTAGGCAATTAAGGTCACAGTTATGAAAACGTAGGACACTAAAGAGGCCTTTCTACTGACTCTGAAAAACACCAAAAGAAAGATGCCCAGGGTCCCTGCTCAGCTGTATGAATTTGCCTTAGGCATGCTACAAGGAGGCATGAGGACTGCAGGTGTGACCAGGGCAATAAATTGCAATGTCCGTACTATGAGACACCTAAGATAGCACTACAGGGAGACAGGACGGACAGCTGATCGTCCTCGCCGTGGCAGACCACGTCTAACAACACCTGCACAGGATCGGTACATCCGAACATCTCACCTGTGGGACAGGGACAGGATGGCAACAGCAACTGCCTGAGTTACACCAGGAACGCATCAGTGCTCGGACTGTCCACAATAGGCTGAGAGAGGCTGGACTGAGAGCTTGTAGGCCTGCTGTAAGGCAGGTGCTCACCAGACTTCACCAGAAACAACGTCGCCTATGGGAACAAACCCACTGTTGAAGGACCGGACTGGGATTGGGAAAAAAGTGCTCTTCACTGTCTCACCAGGGGTAATGGTCAGATTCATGTTTATCATTGAAGGAATTAGCATTACACTGAGGCCTGTACTCTGGAGCGGGATCGATTTGGAGGTGGAGGGTCCGTCATGGTCTGGCGCGGTGTGTCACAGCATCATCGGATTGAGCTTGTTGTCGTTGCAGGCAATCTCAACGCTGTGTGTTACAGGGAAAACATCCTCCTCCCTCTTTTTGCAGGAGCATCAAGGCATGACCCTCCAGCATGACAATGCCACCAACCATGCTGCTCGTTCTGTGTGTGATTTTCTGCAAGACAGAAATGTCAGTGTTCTGCCATGGCCAGTGAAGAGCCCAGATCTCAATCCCATTGAGCATGTCTGGGACCTGTTGGATCGGAGGGTGAAGGCTAGGCCCATTTCCCCCAGAAATGTCCAGGAACTTGCAGTTGCCTTGGTGGAAGAGTGGGGTAACATCTCACAGCAAGAACTAGCAAATCTGGTGCAGTCCATGACGAGGAGATGCACTGTAGTACTTAATGCAGCTGGTGGCCACAGCAGATACTGACTGTTACTTTTGATTTTGTCCCCCCTTTGTTCAGGAACACATTATTCCATTTCTGTTAGTCACATGTCTGTGGAACTTGTTCAGTTTATGTCTCAGTGGTTGAATCTTGTTATGTTCATGTTTTCTGAAAATAAATGCATTTGACATTGAGAGGACATTTCTTCTTCTTCTGAGTTTAAGTACACAATATGAGGTATGAGACAAGAAATATATCAACTCACTATTATTTCCAGCGATAAAGCATTGGGTTGGTACCTGTGTATTTCACTCAATACTGTAACACTACACGTATAATACTACAAGTAATACTTGTAAAATACAAGTATTACCACAAGTAATATATAGTATATAAGTATTACTACAAGCAATACATAGTATACACATCATCTTTGACTCTGTCTGGTCATGCCAGGAGTCTGCCCTTACCAGTCTGTCTGTCCACGGTAAAGAAGCTCTCTCCGTCCAGCACACTGTACACCACCCTGGCACTGCTTCCGTACGTAGGGTCATCTGCATCCCATGCAGTGACCTTCATCACTGATGTTCCTGCGGGAGAATTGCATGTCAGAACAGCACAATAACACAAGGCTTCAGGACCTCCAGGCGTGCCCTTCACTTAAACAAACAGATAGTGAATCAGAGAGGAAGAGGAAGCGTGATAGAGGGCAGGCTGGAGAGCTATTTTAATGCCCTGCATATTGTTTGTTACTGACAATAATGTGTTATTTCAGAACACCTCTACTAAACGACCTCTCCTTCGTAACAGAGCGTTATCAGGGATGAAAGAGCTCATCAAGGTATTTAAGATCTCTATCTTCAAAGACAGATGGAAGAATGTTAAAAATCAAACAAGCAACTAATGACGATTACAACCATTTATGAACCTGAATAGTTTCCATGACACCTTTAAAACAAATATTTATTGGGGGACATTGAAGCATAATTCTTGGCTGTTCTAAGTAAAATTTGTGTAGCCACAAGCCTCTGGCACTGCAAAGCCTATATTTTACATTTAGTCACACATTTTAGCCAAAGCAAAGCCTTAAGCCTATAAAGCTTAATGGGCCACAGTCCTGTGGGGAAAGAAAAACTCAACAAGCCTTTTAGCGGTGTTTCTCTGTGGAGAAACATCTTGTCTGGGGTGAATGGGTTGGTGTCAGCAATGGCCCCTCAAGGACGGAGAGTCAGCCTACATCCTTGGCCCAGCTATAGGTAATTACTGACAGCTGGTGTTGTCCACAAAAGGTCACAGCTGTAGCATTCCCAGAGCCCTGTCATGCCTTATGCTAATTATGCTAATTAGCAGAATGTGTCAGCGTTCTGTTTGTTTCCTGTCATGAGAGTCGCTCCCGAGGGTGGTGCAGGGAAAAGGATAGTGTATTATATTAAAAGCCACCCAGCCATTACCACAGGCGCCTCAGATCAGTATCTGTCTCCACCTTTTTGGTTTCTCCTTAATCTTCACTTGCTAGCAGGGCCTGGAACTTTTCTCCATGGTGGCTTGTGCTAGCTATTAGCATAGCTAGCTAAGGGGAATGTTTTCCATGCAATGGCATGGAACTGAAGCCTAGGAATTCTGCGATGTTCTCAAACTCTTTCCTATTATTGCACCGCTAAATCCTCATCAGTGTAGCCCTTTGAGTTTAACCTAATTCCAGATTTTAGTGATTCATATTTCACCTCATGTCGGATAATTCAAAGGCTGGATCTATTGATGCTGTTCTTATGGGGTCTTTAAGCATGTACTGTGTTGTATAATACCATCATTATCACTCCTAAAATGCTAAAGTAGACACCCTGCCTATCCTCAAACAAAGGGGTTTGTGTCATTGTATGGCTGAGACCAGTCTGAAATGTTTTTATCGCCTTAAAAAGAGATGGTATTAAGCAGATAAAAATTTTGCATTGCTGGAAATGGGGGGGGGGGTTGTGCATTTCTGCATACCTGGTTGTGCGCTGGTAAAGCTGGGAAGCTATTCCCATTCATGGTGTTATTTTGTTATCTTAATTTTCCCCAGGTAATAATCAGCGTGAAGCCATTTCGGGGCTGCCTGGGAGTGAGGCGGCTGGAAGAACTATATAAATGCAAATGCTAAGTTATTGTGTTTTTAAAATAGGGAAGTAGGAGTTATAGTCTGCAGCAGCTAGAGTCCTTATTAATGCCTTGACTGGCCTCAGCTTTCACGAGCAGAAGCAGCTAAGTCATTAGTTATTGGCTGGGGTGTTTGTCTGTTTTAGGCAGTCTACTTTGTGACAGCCTCAAGGGGATTTCAATAAAAGTTTTTGACTAACCCAATAGGAAAACAGAACAAAATATTACAGTAATGAGAAAAGTATTATAATGAAGAAAGTGCCTGTTATTCATCATCTAAATGTTTGTTTTGCTGTCTCTAAATAAAACTGGATGAGTAAATTGCTTGGATATGAGATAGAAGGTAGTGGAGTAATTATTTGCTTTATTTTTTATTTTTTACAGTTCATGGCAGTAATGGCAGATATGCACTTAGTGAACATATATTTTTTTGAAATGTTCCTGTTTGTTTGTGGGTCCTCCTCCTCTTCAGTTGAGCTTCACGTTGACTGTTCTCGATCTCTGGCTACTGTAGGTTTGTACAGACCTGCTCTTAGCACGTCCTGGCCATGAATATTGCATATACTGTGGAACTTCACACCACTGCGCCACAATAATAATAAAGGAGTTCTGAAGGCTATGTCTGCATCCCAACTGGCATCCTTATTCCCTACATAGTGTATTTATGTCTTATTTTATTTGTTTAACTAGGCTAGGCAGTTAAGAAAAAAATCTGATTTACAATGACGGCCTACCCTGTCCAAATCCGGACAATGCTGGGCCAATTGTGTGCCGCCATACGGAACTCCCAATCATGGCCGGAAGTGATTCAGCCTGGGTCATGCTGTTTAATCAGCTTGTTGACATGCCACACCTGTCAGGTGGATGGATTATCTTGGCAAATGTGTGCACAACATTTGGAGTGAAATAAGCTTCTTAGGAAACATTTCTGGCATCTTTTATTTCAACTCACAGAACATGGGACCAACATTTTACATGTTGCGTTTATATTTTTGTTCAGTATACAATTGCTCAGAGAAATATATTTTGTTTAACAAGTTATATATATTTTTTGTTAAAAATATAGGGACCTAAAATATTGTCACCCCTGTTTTTAATATATTTCAATACCTCACCTTGCGAGGATAACAGAAGTCCGCCTTTAAAATAAAAAAACACATTGGGAGAGATTGGGAGAGGCCATTGCTTAGGCCATTGCTCTATACAGAATCTTTCCAGATCCTTGATATCCTTCATCTGCTCTTATGGACTGCCCTCTTCAAATCAAAACCACAAGTTTTCAATTAGTTTCATGTCCTGTGACAAAGAGAAGGTCTCAAGGTTTTGCTCACCTGAGTTAGAATAATAAGCTGCAGACCATATTATATACCAAGATAGTTACCATCTGTACTTTTCATAGTTGTCTATTTACCACCACAAACTGATGCCCTCACTAAGATCATACTCAATGAGCTGTATAGTGTCATAAGCAAACAAGTAAGCAAACAACAAATGCACATCCATAGGCGGCATTCCTAGTGGTCAGTGATTTTAATACAGGAAAACTGAAATCTGTCTTCATTTTTTTTAACAGCACGTCACCTGTGCAACTGGAGGCGACACAACTCTAGATCACTTTTACAACCACACACAGAAATGGATACAAAAGCTCTCCCTCTCCCACCATTTGGAAAATATGACCATAACTCTATCCTCTGGATTCCTGCTTTCAAGCAAAAACTCAAACAGGAAATAGCAGTAACGGAAATGGTCCAATGAAGCGGATGCTAAGCAAGAGGACTGTTTTGCTAGCACAGACTGGAATAAGTTCTGGAATACTTCCGATGACATTGAGGAGTACACTACATCAGTCACCAGCTTCATTAATAAGTACATCGACATCATCGTCCCCACAGTGACCTTACGTACATTTCCCAACCAGAAGCCATGGATTACAGGCAACAGCCGCACTGAGCTTAAGGCTTGACCGGTCACAACTTGCAGACTTGTTTACGTGTTGCTGTGCGTTTTGTTGCCAACCTATTTTGCTACCTGACAACTTTACGGTTTTTACTTTTTAATTACCGTTTATATTTTTGTTTTTTCCCTCAACTTTTTCACTCCGGACGCTTTATCTGGACATGGTTCGTCAGGACCTCCAACAGCCGAAGCTAAGTAGTAACATTAACATGATGCCTTCTAATTGCAGTCGCTGTACTCATAATATACAGGAGAACGATCGCCTTACGTCGAGGATAGCTGTGCTACAAGCCCAGCTTCAGACGCAATCGTTAGACAAGGGTAATTTCAGTGTAGGTAAGGATGGAACAGCGTCTGTGCCACCAGTAAGTACAGATAGTAGTATAAATCCCCTGGCACAGTCCCCTCAGCCGGACAACTTTCTCACGGTTTCTGGAAGGAAATGCTGTAGGAATGCTCAACCGGTGTGTCGCTCATTCAGCCGACAGAAACTAACTCTAACCCTAACCCTAACCCTAACCCTAACCCTAACCCTAACCCTTTGATTTGATTTCGACCTGCCGCTGTCAAGGAGTGGGACAAAATCCAGACGCATATAAGAAATCTTGCTATGACCTCAGACGAGCCAGCAAACAGTCAAATCGACAATACAGGACAAGATTGAATCCTACTATAAAGGCTCTGATGGTCATCGGATGTTGCAGGGCTTGCAAACTATTATGGATTACAAACGGAAACCCGGCCGTGAGCTGCCCAGTGATGCAAACCTACCTAACCAGCAAAATGCGTCCATGCTAGCTTCAAGGAAAGCAACACTAAACCATGCATGAGAGCACCAGCTGTTCCGGATGACCGTGTGATCTTACTATCAGTAGCCGATACGAGTAGGACCTAGCGGGGCCAGATGGATCACCAGGACATGCACTCAGAGCATGCACTGACCAGATAGCAAGTGTCTTCACTGACATTTTCAACCTCTCCCTAACCCAGTCTGTAATACCTACATGTTTCAAGCAGACCACCATAGTACTGTGTGGCTCAGTTGGTAGAGCATGGCGCTTGCCATGCCAGAGTTGTGGGTTCGATTCTCACGGGGTGACCAGTTTGAAAAAAATATGAAAATATGTCTGCACTCACTACTGTAAGTTGCTCTGGATAAGAGCGTCTGCTAAATGACGTAAATGTAAATGTAAATAGTCCATATGCCCAAGAACGCCAAGGAAACCTGTTTAAATGACCATCGTGCGGTAGCACTCACATCTGTAGCCATGAAATGCTTTGAAAGGCTGGTCATGCCTCACATCAACACCATCATTCCAGACACCCTAATCCAGGGACTTTAAATACTGTAATTATGTTCCGTGCCCCCCACCATCTGATCAAGAGAAAAATCTTGCATACCGCCTCGACAGATGACACAATCGCTATTGCACTCCACACTGCCCTCTCCCACCTGGACAAGAGGAACAACTATGTGAGAATGCTGTTCATTGACTATAGCTCAGCGTTCAAAACCATTGTGTCATCACTAAGCTCAGGACCCTGGGATGAACACCTCCCTCTGCAACTGGATCCTGGACTTCCCGATGGGTCGCCCCCCAGGTGGTGAGGGTAGGCAACAACACATCCGCTACGCTAACCCTCAAGACAGGGGGGAACCCAGGGGTGGGTGCTTAATCCCCTCCTAAAATCTCTGTTCATCCCCATCTGCTTGTCCGCATACAACTCCAACACCATCATTAAGTTTGCTGATGACACGATGGTTGTTGGCCTGATCACTGACTACGATAGGACCGACTATAGAGAGGAGGTTAGTGACCTGGCAGTGTGGTGACAGGACAAAAACCTCACCCTCACCGTCAGCAAGAGAAAGGAACTGATCGTGGAATACAGGAAACAGAGGACCGAGCACGACCCCATCCACATCGATGAGGCCTCAAGTTCCTCAGTATCATGGTCCACACTCACCAACACAGTTGTGAAGAAGGTAGACAACGCTTCTTCCCCCTCAAGAGGCTGAAGAAATTTGGCATGGGCCCTCAGAATCCTAAAAAGGTTCTACAACTGCACTATTGAGAGTATTTTGACTAGTTGCATAACTGCCTGGTATGGAAACTGCTTGGAATCTGACTGCAAGATGCTACAGAGTGTAGTGCATACATCACTTGGGCTGAGGTCCCTGCCATCCAGGACCTCTATACCAGTCTGTGTCAGAGGAAGGCCCTAAAAATCTTTAAAAACTCCAGCCACCCAAGTCATAGACTGTTCTCTCTGCTACCGCAGTGATGCACCTGGTCAAGGTGCCAATGCACTCAGTCTGGAAACAACAGGATCTTCAACAGCTTCTACCCCAAAGTCATAAGACTGAAACAGTTAGATAGTTAAATAGTTAACCAAATAGCCCCATTTCATGAAGCTCCCGATTAACAGTTCTTGTGCTGATGTTGCTTCAAGTTTGAAACTCGGTAGTGAATGTTGCAACCAAGGACAGGCAATTTTTACCCACTATGTGCTTCAGCATTTGCCGGTCCCGTTCTGTGATCTTATGTGGCCTACCACTACGCGGCTGAGCCGTTGTTGCTCCTAGATGTTTCCACATCACAATAACAGGACTTACAGTTCACCGGGGCAGCTCTAGCAGGGCAGAAATTTGACGAACTGACTTGTTGAAAAGGTAGCATCCTATGACGATGCGGCGCTGAAAGTCACTGAGTTCTTCAGTACAGGCCGTCCTACTGCCAATGTTTGTCTATGAAAATTGCATGGGTGTGGCTGAAATAGCCACACCTATTGCTGAAGGTGTGACGACATACTTTTGTAGTGTATCTACCTCAAGTACGTCGTACCCCTGCACATCGACTCGGTACTTGTACCCTGTATATATAGCCAAGTTGTCGTTACTCATTGTGTATTTATAAATAGTGTTATTACTTTTCTGTTATTTCTCTATTTTTTTCTGTCTGCGTTGTTCGGGAAGGGCCCGTATGTAAGCATTTCACTGTTATTCTACGCCTGTTGTTTATGAGGCATGTGACAAAAAAACATTTGATTTGAGATGGCCAATAAGCATTGCCTACTGGACAACAATGCAACATGTGGTGCTGTCATTTGTGGTCCTGTTAGTTACAAAATAATACAGTGTTAATAACAAAAATGGTAATATCCTGTATTAGCATTTTAAAACATTAATAGTTGGAAGCCTCAGGTGTTTGGAGCGTCTCTGAGTAATTGCACCCATAGTGATATACTAAGGAAGCGGCAATTGAAGCGTAATAAGCCATTTTTTCTGACCATGAACATTGTGTGGTGAGCTTCCAGCACCTTTGAGTCTGCTCTTGAGTAGCATCCCCCAAGTGGGTGCTACACGGTGTTAGTGTTGTGTCGTCGCAATCTAGCTAACCATCTACAAAGACGGAGAAAGTAGAACCTGAGGGGGCAGCTAGGTACGTAGCTGAGTCTGCGAAGTGGACCTTTCTGTCTCTCTGACGCCGACTGACTGGCTACCTCCGAGACCATCAATGCTTCCTCTCAATACCATCTGAACTGCTTCAAATCCTGCTCCCATCCTGCATAACACTTAAAATGGTTTTTGCTTAAATTACATGCTCATGGATTTCAGTTTGTATTGACTGCTATATGAGTGGAATAAAACTTGAACTTCAATATACTGTGGATTACAAATACATGCAGAGGTAAGTACTGTATGTGCAAAAATATATACAGTATATATAAAGCCCTTTTTACATCAGCAGTTGTCACAAAGTGCTATACAGACACCCAGTCTGAAAGCCCAAATAGCAAGAAATGCAAAAGTAGAAGCACAGTGGCTAGGAAGAACTCCCTAGAATGGTAGGAACCTAGGAAGAAACCTAGAGAGGAACCAGGCTTGAGGGGTGGCCAGTCCTCTTCTGGCTGACAAACATTTTAAGGAACGAACGGAGGGTTTTGAGTCGATAGCTTTCTTTTTCGCCCCTACTGGCAAGATTTATGCATAGGCCTGTTTTAATGGCAGCAACACAGTCTGTTCAAACGGCTTCCCACAGCATTCTACACTCAGAAGGAGATGGTTCAATTACTGTGTGGGGAGCTGTAGAAGAGTGCCATGTGTGAGACACTAGACTGACAGATATTTAAGAGGCAGCCTCGTAAAAGAGATTTGTGCCCATCTCAGGCGCGGTGGCGATGGCTGCGTGGCGGCAGCTAACGCAGCATCCTCCTCCGGTTCGGCCCGCCCTAATCTGCAGGACTGAGTGCTCCCGTATTATGGATCATTTAGTAAAGCCATAAAAGCCGAGGTGTTTTCACATGAAAAGTTATTTATCCACTACTTCCTGGAGTGATTCATTTCTCAGCGGTCCACGTAAAAGGACACGAATGAAAAAAAAAGATGAGGGGAAAAATTTGCTGTGTCATAAAAGTAAATGGCCTGCTTACTGAACATTTCTATGAGGTCCCCCTGAGGATTTAGCGATAATATTTCCCATCTCCCATGACAGAAAAATACATTTAGCCTTTATTAGCCCTTACCTTTGTTATTTTATCAGATTGTGTCATTATTTGTTTACCAGACAGTATTGTGGAGCTGCCGGCCTTCAGTTGGCTCCCAAGAACCACAGCTACTGTTCAGTCTAAAAGCAATCGATTTAATGCTATCAGCACAGAGTAGACACTTGTGTGGCCAGGGAACCAAGGAGGGGGTCTGTTAAGTACACTTTAAGAAGTATGAAACATAGCGAGAACAATGTTGAATAATGCAATATGAACATAATCTCTTTGAAACAATAAACTGTACCGGAATTGGCTTACAGCTATGTGTGTAATGAAAAGTTAAGTAGGGCTATTCAGCTTGTTCCCATAATGCAACCCCTTTTGGTGCTAGGTTGAACCCTTTGCAGAGGGTTCTACTTAAAGACCTCTATGAAGGGTTCTTCATAGAACCCTATATAAATGGTTTTACCTAGAACCCACTATGAAGGGTTCTTCCTAGTAGCCTCTATAGAGGGTTGCCAGGCGACATGAAACAACTCCTAGCAGCCATGTTGGAAGACCACCACATCAATTATCCCGACAACAACAGCTGCATCTACCCCAAGCTGCATTACAACAGTGCCTAAAACGAGTTTATTCATCACCACAGACCATTTCTGCGCTGTATTTGGCTGCTCTAACAAGGCAGGAAAGAACATGGGGGAAAACATTTTCAACAGCAAACATGAAACACTAAGGAGATAAGACTCACAAGCTGTCAGAAAAGCAAATAAACCTCTGTGCCCGTCAAGACCTGAGCCCAGGCAGCCGTCAGTACAGGGTCTGCAACGATCATTTCATCACTTGTCAGTCTGATCTATTTAGAGTTTAGTGTAGCTGTTAGCTGTTATGCTAACCAGGTGTTGACAACAAGACTAAGTTAGCCAACATTTGCTAGCTACATAGCTTGTAGTCTAGCTATTAGAATGTGTATCTCTCATAGGCGGCGGGTGAGTTCAAGTTTTGCGGAAGCAAATGTTTTACCATAAAAATGCACTTTTATAACAAAGCATTTCATGCATATCAGGGACCTACATTTCTCTCAGCAATTTGCAGACTAATGTAAGACTACTATTCTTAATGTGATGAGTAGATTGACTTTCCAATTTATTAGGCTATTAATTAATTATCACTGTGCATGATTGAGCGTGTAGTGGCATATGCCTATAGACTATATCAGAGAGGTTGCTTTTATTTCCCTTTCACAGGAAAATTATTTCCTTTGATAAACACATTTCATGCAATTCTACTACACTTTATATGACTGGCGACATTAGCTTACATCTTTTTGAATAGGATAAATCCTGGTGAAGCCTAGGCCTACTCTGCTGACACTGACAAATAGATAAATAAAAATGACCTTTGCAACCATCTAATCTAGGTCCACGAAAAAGGGGAGGCACGCATATTACAATATATTGTCAATCTAGCCTGGAGGAGGACATTATTGTCCAAAAAACCTCCAGTGGCACTGACTCAATGATCATTTGCTGAGAACTTTATTCACAAGAGGAGGGAAAATGTATGGACATTACAGCATAGGCCTCAATGGGATAAGACAACCTGCTGTGTTGACTATCGGTTGTTCCAGCACAACAAAATATGTCATCTTCATATTAAACTAAAACACCTGAATGAATTAAACACAACCAGACATTAAATAGCCCTGATGGTACAGGTGACCTGAATAAGTGATATTCTAACAGCAGGTGTACTTTTCATTTGTTTATGTACTGTAGGTTCACCAGCTGACTTCCTACAGTTTGTCGACTGTAAAAGATGAGCAATGCTCCAGCATCGTCATTTTCTACTAATTTGTCCTTTTCCAGATATGAAAGGAGACGTCCCTCAGTTAGACAAAATGTTTGTCATATGCTGTTTCTTGGTCAATCTGAATGATTCTGTTGTGCCATTTGAGTAGTGTCCCCTTAAACCGAATAAAGAGATAAGCAATAACTGCTGACTAAACAGAAACACAGTTTCCCAGGCATTTCTTTATGTACACGTATTAATATATAAAATGTCATCTGGAACAACATGTAAAATACTATTATTTATTATATTGTAAACATATTGTACTTTAATAATAGGCTATTTTGTAGTATGAGGGAAATGAAAAGTATTTTGTGTGTCATCTCTGCTTTGCCTAGCCCCATTGAATAAAATGTATTTCTTATAGCCAAACTATTCTTTCTTTCTTTTACAATTTAAACATATTTAGCATAGACAATGTGATTGTTGTGGTAGTCTTAGGCAAACCATTTTTATCATCACAGTGACATCTCCAAGTGCCACTCAGACCGTCTGGAAGAACAGTATATTCTAAGCTATGGATCCCATCATCTCCTGCTTCCAGACATTTCACCACCTAGATTACAAGGGTTGGATTTGCACTAAAACTATTTCATGTTAGCACATGGCATGTACAAAGTCTAGTATAATGATTAGCCTCATATACATTGTCTATCGATGTAGTTTTAACATTGAGGACATATAGCTGAACAATAAGTAAACAAAATGTGACATGTAGACAACATGTGATTTAAGAGATTCTCTGCTTCAGCTACACAATGTTAAGGGGTGAATTGCAAATGCCCATAAGGTTAATGCCATCATACTGTAGGCCAGTGGTTCCCAACTCCGGTCCTTGAGTACTCCCAAATAGGGGGTACTCCAGGGAACCTTCAATAAATTCCCTGGTATTCCCAAAATCCCAGTTGACGGTTTACCTGAATCAGGAGGGCAATAAGCAGGAAATCCGGGATCCTCCAACCAGGATTTCAGGAAAACAACTTATATATATATATATATATTGGCGCCCCGGTCTAGCACACCTGATTCAACTTGTCAACGAATCATCTAGCCCTTAAAGTGGCTACAACCAAAATGTCTGCTGTTGAGGGTACTGGAGGACCAGAGTTGGGAAACACTACTGTAGGCCTATGGTGCTTTGGCATTGCATGCAATTATAGTCAGCTGCAAAATGGGTTCAGATGGCTGATATTCAGAGATAACTTGGCAATCAAATAAAACAAAACTTAAGAGAACTTAAAACTGAACAAAAATGTACTGTTAATTTGCAAATACAACATAGAAAAACACAGACAAATTAGAGACAAATTCCCTTCCCCTCTTTATTGCAAGATTTTGATCTGTGATGAATCAACATTAACACTAGTTCCTCTTGAATAATATTTTTAAGTTAACAATTAAAACAACTTTAAACACTTCACTTCAAAAAGTGTACAAGTAAGCTAACTCATATGTAAAGGTTAGATATCTTAGTAACAAATAGGTTATTATTACTAAAGCATAATGTCAGATGAAAAAAAAAGACAATACCTGAGGTGGCTCAACTGATCGCTGTTCTACATGTTAAACAGACTTCTGTTCCAGCACAGAAATAGCACAATTAATTATCAACTAATTAGGTTTGATTATTTGAATCACGTGTGTTATTGCAGGGCTAGAACAGAATCCTGCACAACCAGCAGGGTTGGCCTGCTCAAGTTGTAATAGGTTTATACGTACATTGTGTGTGACTATTAAACTGCATTTTTGTTTACAACATTGCTAACATAGGTACTCATAACCCATGTTATACAACAGTGGTCACCAACCGGACGATCACGATCGACTGGTGTCTGAAGGTAGAACTACCCAGCAGGCCCAGAGAGCAAATCAAGTGCACCTATAGGCCTACCGCTGGCCAATCAGATAGCTCAGATCACCGTGTCGGCACCGTGTCGGCACCGTGTCAGCAGTTTCTCACGCCATAGACATTAAAAAAAGAAGCCTCGAACGCACAGCAAAGTTGATCATGTGAAATTTCAAAACGTTTAAAACCATGACTGGAGAGACAACGAATACAGCAAATAACTGCTGTTTTAATGATTAAGTTAATGTTTAAGTTGTTATTCAGCACTGTCAACACTTTGGTGAACACTTTTATAAGCCATAAAATGCTCGTTTCGATAAGCTTGAGTTGTTATTTGCAGTTTGTCTTTTTTAATATTGAGGATTTATTACACTTTCTATGGTCATAGGAGTAACAACATCAATTGGTGCATGAGGCAGAAATAATGCATTGTGACTTAAGTTTGAGCATCAGATGGAAGACTGTGTCCCCTTTTCTCAGCGTGAGAGGAGGTACGGTGAATCAGGTGAGACAGCCTCACCACTGCACCCTCCCCTCAGACTGACCAGCAGACGCAGGCCATCAGTCCAGGAAAAAAATAAGCAAGTGATTATGCTCACTCAGCTGTGCTTCACAAGTAATAAAACACATGGTCTATTACCAGTGAGATAATGTAGCTAAAATGTTTAAATATAATTTCAAATTGGTCTGAGAAGAACACATTGGCAGGGCAATTCAAGCTTTGCCAATATGCAGTGATAATGTATCGGGCCTATAGTCTACTGCGCAAACCTCATTGCTACAGACCTGTTTTTAATTGGTTAATGTTGCTTAGGCTTATATGTTTTACGCAATGCTTTTAAAAAATCTGAGGGATAGATCTCGGCTTGCATTTTGAATCAGAAAGTGATTTAGACTCAGAAAAGGTTGGTCACCACTGGTATACAAGGACGTACACTTATTCTCTTGGAACATTCACTGGGACCTCTTCATCTGCAGACAGGATTTCACAGCTCTCTGTATCTGATGACAGAAAACATCACAAAGAAACAGGCTTCATTACACTCAAATTACACAGCACTGAATGTCATGTTGCTATATCTCTGTCCTCACAGTTTGTCTTGCTAGGGACTACAACTAGAGGATATGATTTGATTTGATTTGATAATGTCCTCCCACAAAGGTTTCTGCCATATCCAGCGTAGCCTACTCTCTTCTTTCTCTGACAGCTGGAGCTGCTAGCATAAACTCACCCAAATCCGTACAAATTAATGTGTGCAACCGCAACATTCAAACGAGGCTACAAAGAAAACTAATGGGACTATAGCGACTACTGTTGACGTCAAAATCGGGGGTGTGAACTAGGTTTCTATTCAAGCGTTGATCGACATGGTAATGGCTCTATAGTATTGTGCCAAGAACTCTCTTGAAAAGATGGACCCTCCGTTATACCTTGATGTGTCATGTCGTAACGTACAGTACGTATAAAGCAACTATTTCTGCCTTACTATCTCACTCCACCAGGTGTAGCACTTCTATCATCCTTTAAAAACAAGAAATGGACAGTGACGGGGGTAAGGGGGGGGGGGGGGGTACCTAGTCATTTTTTGCGTCCTCATTGCGTCCTCATTGCATGCGACCATCATTCTCAAAGCCGCTGTTTACTTCTAAGATCACTTTAGCACCGCCCTAAAAACCCGATTCAAATTCGAAACAAACCTTCAAATAGGTATGTAATGACACATTATATAAACTCTTTATAGTGTTTTATTTACATTTTAGAGGCGATCAGTTGGACAGTTCGGGTGAAAAAAAAGAAATTTGGTTTACAATGGTATTGACATTACAGTTGATCTGGAAGTATTACGTTTTTGGGGCGAGAAAATAAGGGCAATTGTACTGACCAAAGCGATGTACGAGTTTATGTGAGTTTACGTTAGTTAATTCATTCACCCTCTTCCATTGCTTTCAGCTAGCTTTTTGAGTTTGTGTTTTTAATTTAAAATGATAAATACATCAAGATAGCTAACTAGCAAATACACACTAGCTGGTGATATGTAATTCACTTAGCTACCTGTATCTATACAGTATGTAAAGTTAGCTAGCTCACCAGCTAACATTATGTTAGCAGCTTATTTGAGTTAGCCTGCACACAAAGTTTTGGTAGTAATAATAATATTATATTGTATTTTTGTATTATTTCCTTAATATATTTACTTACTTGAATAGGTTCTCCCATTGCCTCTGTTTTCAAGGTCCTTAGAAAAATAAAATAATGGTCAATCTTCCCGATGTTTTCAGTGGTAGCAAAACGTAGCCACCAATGTGGTTGATTAGGACTTCCACCAGACCGACTCTGATCTTCCAACATGCCACCTGGTGTGGTTGCTAGGTGATTTGTGACGCAACTGCTACCCTTCTATAAATGGTTCTACCAAGAACCCTTTTATCAACGAAATGTTCTTCCTAGAACCCTCTATGAAAGATTCTACAGATAGCCTTTTATCTTATGTTATCTTTAAAATTAAGCTCTTTATGACAATACGTTACATATATCATAAGGCCTTTTGTTGAAGGCTTAGTTAAATCATAACACAGTGGTCTGAAACCAAGGCCACATCAGACCTGCAAGTCACATTATGCTGTCTTGCAAAATGTAATCCAGCCAAAGTGAGGATATCGAATAATTGGAACTTTTAATCACCCGCAACCCACATTCAGAATGACTGCAAAAGTAGCGAATATTGATAGATGCTGAGACTACATAAATCATCTAAATTGGAACAACCATCTCAGTAACGGGTCCAATTTATACAACTACTAACATATTTGTTTAGAAATGTGTATGTTATTTCTCTTTGTGTAGCATAAGATTAATCAACCAATCACATGCATAAACACAGATATTGCAACAAACAATTCTGTAAATCAACCTGCAATAAAGGATGCTGGGAAATACAGTAATGATGGGTGTGATTGAGTGTTTTTCTATTTATGTATTTATTTTCGCCAGAGGTGCTTGTTGAAACCAAGGATTCTTTCTCAGATGAGCCATGCATACACATCAATACACTAAAAGTAAAAGAGTCATAAAAAAACTAAACATTCTTCAGTAAAAAGGTCCTCTATCAGCATTTTGAATTGTCCTTGAGGCACCTGGTTTAGATCTTATCTGTCAGAAAGATATCAGTTCGTCTCTGTGGATGGTTTGTCCTCTGACAAATCAATCAAGTTTTGGTGTTCCTCAAGGTTCCGTTTTAGGACCACTATTGTTTTCACTACATATTCTACCTCTTGGTGTTGACATTGTGTTTCCAAATGACAACTTCCACTGCTATGCGGATGACACACAGCTGTGCATGTCAATGAAACATGGTGAAACCCCAAAATGGCCTACTCTGTGTATGCTACAGTCACAAGACATAGGCCTCCTTATTGTCCCTAGAATTTCTAAGCAAACAGCTGGAGGCAGGGCTTTCTCCTACAGACCTCTATTTTAATGGAATGGTCTGCCTATCCATGCGAGAGACGCAGACTCGGTCTCGACCTTTAAGTCTTTACTTAAGACTCATCTCTTCAGTAGGTCCTATGATTGAGTGTAGTCTGGCCTAGGGGTGCAAAAGTAAACGGCAAGACACTGGAGTGACGAACCGCACTTGCTGTCTCCCCTCTCGCCACTGCAATTTTTTGCCCTGACCATATTACGGGGGCTGAGTCACTGGCTTACTTGTGCTCTTCCATGCCATCCCTAGGAGGGGTGCGTCATTTGAGTGAGTTGAGTCACTGACGTGATCTTCCTGTCTGGTTTTGCACCCTTTCGGGCTCATGCGGTGGCGGAGATCTTCATGGGCTATACTCAGCCTTGTCTCAGGGTAGTAAGTTGGTGGTCTGTTGATATCCCTCTAGTGGTGTGGGGGCTGTGCTTTAGCAAAGTGGGTGGTGTTATATCCTGCCTGGTTGGCCCTGTCCGGGGATAACGCCGGACGAGGCAACAGTGTCCCCTACCCTCGCTGTCTCAGCCTCCAGTATCTATGCTGCAATTGTCTATGTGCTGGGGGGTTAGGGTCAGTCTGTCCTATCTGGGGAAATTCTCCTGTCTTATCTGGGGAAATTCTCCTGTCTCATTTTTTTATTTCACCTTTATTTAACCAGGTAGGCTAGTTGAGAAAAAGTTCTCATTTGCAACTGCGACCTGGCCAAGATAAAGCATAGCAGTGTGAACAGACAACACAGAGTTACACATGGAGTAAACAATTAACAAGTCAATAACACAGTAGAAAAAAAGGGGAGTCTATATACATTGTGTGCAAAAGGCATGAGGAGGGAGGCGAATAATTACAATTTTGCAGATTAACACTGGAGTGATAAATGATCAGATGGTCATGTACAGGTAGAGATATTGGTGTGCAAAAGAGCAGAAAAGTAAATAAATAAAAACAGTATAGGGATGAGGTAGGTAAAAATGGGTGGGCTATTTACCGATAGACTATGTACAGCTGCAGCGATCGGTTAGCTGCTCAGATAGCAGATGTTTGAAGTTAGTGAGGGAGATAAAAGTCTCCAACTTCAGCGATTTTTGCAATTCGTTCCAGTCACAGGCAGCAGAGAACTGGAACGAAAGGCGGCCAAATGAGGTGTTGGCTTTAGGGATGATCAGTGAGATACACCTGCTGGAGCGCGTGCTACGGATGGGTGTTGCCATCGTGACCAGTGAACTGAGGTAAGGCGGAGCTTTACCTAGCATGGACTTGTAGATGACCTGGAGCCAATGGGTCTGGCGAAGAATATGTAGCGAGGGCCAGCCGACTAGAGCATACAAGTCGCAGTGGTGGGTGGTATAAGGTGCTTTAGTGACAAAACGGATGGCACTGTGATAAACTGCATCCAGTTTGCTGAGTAGAGTGTTGGAAACAATTTTGTAGATGATGACATCGCCGAAGTTAAGGATCGGTAGGATAGTCAGTTTTACTAGGGTAAGCTTGGCGACATGAGTGAAGGAGTCTTTGATGCGGAATAGAAAGCCGACTCTTGATTTGATTTTCGATTGGAGATGTTTGATATGAGTCTGGAAGGAGAGTTTACAGTCTAGCCAGATACCTAGGTACTTATAGATGTCCACATATTCAAGGTCGGAACCATCTAGGGTGGTGATGCTGGACAGGCGTGCGGGTGCAGGCAACGAACGGTTGAAAAGCATGCATTTGGTTTTACTAGCGTTTAAGAGCAGTTGGAGGCCACGGAAGGAGTGTTGTATGGCATTGAAGCTCGTTTGGAGGTTAGATAGCACAGTGTCCAAGGACGGGCCGGAAGTATATAGAATGGTGTCGTCTGCGTAGAGGTGGGGAATCGCCCGCAGCACGAGCAACATCATTTAT
Organism: Oncorhynchus gorbuscha; assembly: GCF_021184085.1. Taxonomy (NCBI): domain Eukaryota; kingdom Metazoa; phylum Chordata; class Actinopteri; order Salmoniformes; family Salmonidae; genus Oncorhynchus; species Oncorhynchus gorbuscha. Next base: position 14,191,256 of record NC_060175.1, on the reverse strand, counting down.
ATCAAAAGAGAAAAGAGTCGGCCCGAGAATTGAAGAAGAAAGTTAGCCTTGGGGGGGCGTTGCGATGGGGTGAGTCTGTTTATGACTCTTCATGCGGTGACATCGATAGACTGGTCGTGGGTCCGGATATTGTAGCCCAGGAGTATGCTTCGGTGGTAGCACAGGAGCTCTGGCCGGGCTAGCTTCAAGCTATGTGGGTGGAAACGCTAGCCAGGAGTAATCATCCGGGGTTGCGGTTAGCTAGTTAGCTAGTCATCTGGTGTCCTGTGTGAACTTAAGCCTGCTCCCTCCAATTCTCCTCTCTCTCTCTGGGGACCTGAACCCTAGGAAAATGGTTGTTCTGCTGATCCAGCCTGCGGCTATGGAACCCTGACCTGTTCACCGGACGTGCTACCTTGTTCCGGACCTGCTGTTTTAGACCCCCCACCTCTCTCTCAAGGAAGCATCATGCAAAATATATTGGCACACTCCACTTACCAAATAAGGTGTGCTTTCACCTGCTTTTATAGTAAGCCTTGAGGTGGTACCACCCAGTATACGCATTTCATACTGAACTGAAGCAAATCTACATAACTCCAGAACAGTCAAAATTGACAAGAGAATCAACTTGTTTCATTATAACTATGCCTAAAACATCTGGTTTTCAATATTCTCTCTCGCTCTCTCTCATGAAAAGCCGAGTGACATTTACTTCTACAATGCTGACCTGTTGCACCCGCTACTGTGATTATTATTTGACACTGCTGGTCATCTATGAACATCTTGAAGAACGATCTGTCCTTTATGGACATCTACTCTTATAATGTCCACCCGGCACAGCCAGAAGAGCACTGGCCACTCCTCAGAGATTGGTTCCTCTCTAGGTTTCTTCGTAGGTTCCTGCCTTTCTATGGAGTTTTTCCGAGCCAACATGCTTCTACAGCTACATTGCTTGCTGTTTGGGGTTTTAGGCTGATTTTCTGTATAAGCACTTTGTGACATCTGGTGATGTAAAAAAAGCTTTATAAATACATTTGATTTGATTTGACCAATTCATCCAATTTTAGGGATCAGTGGAGATAGAAGGGATCTCCAGAGTTAGCCATCCCTGAGTTAGCCACCCAATGAAGTAAGGTACAGCAAAGTTTATGTAAGTCGCTCTGGATAAGAGCGTCTGCTAAATGACTTAAATGTAAATGTAAATGTGGCTTTGTATTATTATTTATTTTTTACTATATTCAGAGTAAAAATTATACAATCACACTTAACTGCAGTATATTGGGGTTCTTTAAGAGTCACTGAGTGTTAATTCAACTCCTGAACGAACATTGGAAAACGGTACACTGAAAACCACTAGGTAACACAGGTCAATTTGCTGTGTACAATGCAATACACACACTGCTGGATTGCTCAGACTCTCTTCTATGCTCCTACTCTCTGCCCCCAAAAAAACCAAAAATACTCATTTAAAATACGAAAATCATGGTAAAGATATCAACTATGTCAGTACTGTATGTAAAATGATTAAGGGATTACCAGATACAAACATTCCCATAATATACACTATATATACAAAAGTATGTGGACACCCCTTCCAATTAGGGGAGGTCCATACAGAAATGGTTTGTCTGTTTGTTTGGAAGAACTTGACTGGCCTGCATAGAGCCCTGACCTCAACCCCATTGAACACCTTTGGGGTGAATTAGAACGCTGACTTCAAGCCAGGCCTAATAGGCTAACATCAGCGCCCGAAATCACTAATGCTCTTGTGGCTGAATGGAAGAAAGACTCCGCAGCAATGTTCCAACATCTAGTGGAAAGCCTACCCAGAAAAGTGGAGAAGAGTGGAGACTGTTATAGCAGCAAAGGGGGGGACGAACTCCATATTAATGCCCATGATTCTGGAATGTTCAACGAGCAGGTGTCCACACACTTTTGGTTATGTAGTGTAGGTACAGCTTAAAACATCTCACACCTACTTTTTTTTATTGGATTACTCAAACTGATGTCATGACGTTTCCCTGTTAGGGGAGGTTTATGACCCCACATAAATACCTTTCCCCCTTTTTCTCTCCACTACAGAATGGACTCTTGGAAAGCCCTTTGTTAACATAGAGAGTGTATTGTAACATCAAAAAGTTGGGGAAAAGAACCATCTTTATGCAATCCAACCAGTTGGAAGTGTCCGTTGGTACTTAGATAATACGATGTCAAATCAGTTGTTGTCTGAGACATTATTACTGATGATAGGACAACAAACTGTATCTTGGAAAGTCTACACATTCTAGTTATCAGATTCACAGTGAACTGTTGTGCAATTTAAATATTGAAATATGAAACTATTTGTGAAAATATGAAATATACATTTATTTTTTGAAATGAGAGGATTGTTTTCATAAGTGAAATATGTTCAGTCAGTGGCCAAGCCCATGTGAATAGGCATTGGTTGGAAATGATGAAACAACACCTTTTCTACATTTCTATAAGAGCCCCCGTGACCCAATTCACAGCGAACTAAGCCAACCTCAGCATGAGCTCTGGTTGCGAATGGTTGAACGACTACAACCTAAACGTATGGACTGATGTCCATACGTTTAGAAGGGGGAATTTCAACGTGGAGGTGACGATCGCCACACTGGGAGGATGAATTTGAATACACAAGCCAGAATTATAGCATGAGCTTATAGTATGAACTTTGAACTCTTATTCACTAAAGAAGTGTTACATCCTAGAGTTATCAGCAGCAGTTGTAAACGTGTGTGGCCTAGGAAAGGACGAACAATCTCTTCAGAATGACAGGATACTACAACGTATCCGTTCTACCACACGGCGACGGCACAACAACGTAACCGTTCTACCACACGGCGACGGCACAACAACGTAACCGTTCTACCACACGGCGACGGCACTACAACGTAACCGTTCTACCACAAGACGACAGACTACAATGTATCCGCCCAGAAATATTCTTCAAAGGACAAGGGAGATCTCTGCTGGGAAACCGAGCCTTCCATCTTCGACCAATCTATTGAAGCGCAGATGAGAGTAAATATATTTCTTGCATTTTCCTTTTCCGAATGGGCGGTTATTTAGAATGCATAAGATTCTGTATTTACGATAGCATAGCTTCATAAGGTCCGATAGAGATCCAATCCTTTTGTTCCTCAGTCTTCCCGCGCTTTCATTCAAACCCTACCCCCTTTAATTGTGTAACCAGCCACCATATCGGTTTAGTCAGCTAGGGAAGTTTTCTTTCAGGACATAATCAGTAATCAATGTATGATCCATCCTGTGCATATGTAATTCTGTGTGATTATTTAGGTATTTAGTAAATAAATAATTACCCCAAATTTTGTATTGCTGATTCAACTTGTTAGCCAGGGTTCGTGAAGATAACCAAGAATTTTACGCCATTCAGACTGAATAAGGTGACAATTAATAATTGACTTCTATTGATATAAAAATTACCAGGTCTTTAAGAGTTTATTCGGAAGACAACAGATCTATAAACATTCTTCCGTGGTGTCCCGACTTCCTAGTTAATTACATTTACATGATTAGTTTAATCAGGTAATATTAATTAGAGAATTGATTTTATAAAATAGCATGTCAAATCACTTAATCCATAGTAAAGACACGACACTGTTGATGTTAAAGTTTAAACACTAAAGTAAACGCCAATACTCAGACACAGTTTAAAAGACAGAAAAAAATACAATAAAAAGCTTATTCAGATTCAGATGTGTTCTATGTAGAACTCTTCCCGCCTTCCAAAGAAACATTCTTGCCTTCCAAAGAATCAAAGAACCCGCTCTTCCAAAAGACGGTTCTTAGGATGAAAAAGGGTCTTGGTGCTTTAGTTTAATATCCTTACAAGAGAGCAATGTGGTACGTCCAAAAGACTGCACGACTAAAATGTCTAGGTCATGTCACTCAAGGCATGAAAAATGTCCCTTGAAAGTGGATATGCCTGCTCTGCCTTTGTCCATCCAGCGCTCCCAGGTGACACATCAGACTTCTCCACTTCCATGTCAATTCATGCTCGGTGACTTCAGACACGTCAAAATCAATGAGTTACGACGTAGGGGTTGAGTCTGTAACACTGGATGTTCCTAGGCAAACAAATAGACTTGGACGTGGGCCATATTGATCGAAGAACGCGGTCGGCCCATCCTATTCCTCTTCACTGTGATCTCTCTCATTTCACGTCTCACCTGCACTTAGCCTGGATAGGCTGTCCCTGCCATGACAGTAACCTCCGCCATCTACAGCTCTCCACAGCATAGAAAGGTTATATAGGCCATGTGCTTACTTTAGTCTCCAATATGGGGATCTGTGCTCTACCCTAAACCCTGTGCTGTGCCCTGCCAATCAACACAGGTAGCATCAGGTAGGGCTGTGAAGGCTGTGAAACAAATCTCATGTCCTAGCTTCTCTTTCCTGGCCAGGGTCCCCTTTGAAGGGAACCACATCAATCACAGGATTAAAGCAGTGAAAATGTTCACACAATGTTCACCCACTGATGCTCCAGTATGAGACTGTGTTGACCATTAATATAAATAAATAATATAATAATAACAATAAATGCCATTTAGCAGACACTTTTTTCCCCAAAGCAATTTACAGTCATGCGCGCATGCATTTTTAAGTATGGGTCGACATGGGAATCGAACCTACGCCCTTCCAACTGAGCTACAAAGGACCACTTTGCGGTCACCGTGAGTGTGACTCGTGTGCAAATACAGTGCATTCCAAAAGTATTCAGACCCCTCGACTTTTCCCACAGTTTGTTACGTTACAGCCTTATTCCAAAATGCATTCAATTGTTTTTATCCCCTCATCAATCTACACACAATAGCCCATAATGACAAAGCAAAAACAGGTGAAGATTTTTTTTGCAAATGCATTTAAAAGAAAAAACAGAAATACCTATTTACACAAGTATTCAGACCCTTTGCTATGACACTCAACATGTAGGTGCATGCTGTTTCAATTGATCATCCTTGAGATGTTTCTACATCTTAATTGGAGTCCACCTGTGAGAGAGTTTACAGCGTTTACATGTCAGAGAAAAAACCAAGTCATGAGGATGAAGGAATAGTCCGTAGAGATCCGAGACAGAATTGTGTCAGCCCAGATCTAGGGAAGGTTACCAAAAAATATCAGTAGCATTGAAGGTCCACAAGAACACAGCGGCCTCCCTCCATCATTCTTAAATGCAGAAGTTTGGAACTACCAAGACTCTTCCTAGAGCTGGCCGCCCGGCCAAACTGAACAATCGGCGAGAAGGGCCTTGGTCAAGGAGATGACCAAGAAACTGATGGTCACGCTGACAGAGGTCCGGAGTTCCTCTGTGAAGATGGGAGACACATCCAGAAGGACAACCATCTCTGCAGCACTCCACCAATCAGGCCTTTATGGAAGAATGGATGCATCACTGCCTGGTATGGCAACTGCTCGGCCTTCGACCTCAGGGCACTACAGAGGGTAGTGCATACGGCCCAGTACATCACTGGGGCCAAGCTTCCTGCCAACCAGGACTTCTATACCAGGTGGTGTCAGAGGCAGGCCCTAAAAATTGTCAAAGGCTCCAGCTACCCAAGTCATAGGCTGTTCTCTCTGCTACTGCACGGCAAGCTGTTCCGGACCGCCAAGTCTAGGACCAAAAGGCTTCTTAACAGCTTAACAGCTGGTGTATTTGGCGCATGTGACAAAAACGCTTTGATTTGATTTGATTTGATTTGGAAGCCACTCCTCAGTAAAAGGCACAAGTCAGCCTGCTTGGACTTTGACAAAAGTCACCTAAAGGACTCTCAGACCATGAGAAACAAGATTCTCTGGCCTGATGAAACCAAGATGGAACTCATTGGCCTCAATGCCAAGCATCACGTCTGGAGGAAACCTGGCACCATCCCTACAGTGAAGCATGGTGGTAGCAGCATCATCATGGGGATGTTTTTCTGTGGCAGGGACTAGGAAAAAGGCTTGATGGAAAGATGAACGGTGCAAAGTACATAGAGATCATTGATGAAATCCTCCTCCAGAGCGCTCAGGACCGGAGACTGTGGAAACGATTCACCTTTCAACAGGAAAATGAACCTAAGCACTCAGCCAAGACGACACAGGAGTGGCTTCTGGAAAAGTCTCTGAATGAGTGGCCCAGCCAGAGCCCGGACTTGAACCTGATCGAACATCTCTTGTGAGACCTGAAAATAGCTGTGCAGTGATGCTCGTCATCCAACCTGACAGAGCTTGAGAGGATCTGCAGAGAAGAATAGGAACTTCCCAGATACAGGTGTAGACTTGAGGCTGTAATCGCTGCCAAAGGTGCTTCAAGAAAGTGCTAAGTAAAAGGTCTGAAAACTTATGTAAATATGATCAGTTTATATTTAATACATTTGCAAAAATGTTTTAAAAAACTGTTTTTGCTATGTCATTATGGGGTATTGTGTGTAGATTGAGGAGGGAAAAAACAATTTCATACATTTTCGAAAAAGGCTGTAACTTAACAACATTTGGAGAAAAAAATCGAGGATTCGGAATCATTTCCGAATGCACTGTGTCTTAAAAGCATACCCACAAATTACAACAATTTGAGCAATTTTCTTGTTTCTATACCAGACCTTGGTTCAAATGATGGTTATTGGTTAATAGACCAATAACAAAGAGAGTACAAAACCTTTCTGCCAATAACAGCTCATTTCCTGTTTTCCCCTTCCCACTCAGACAGTCCTGGCAAAATTCTCGTTTGATAAATATTTTTTTTGCTAGAAAACTATTTATTACAGTAAGGTACATTGTTATCAAGAAAGTATTTGATATTGATATAAAAATAGCTGCATTGGGCCTTTAAAGACAAACTGCAATTTTGTTTAAAGTCCAGAAAAATTTGGCATCAGTGTTTGTTCCTGACAAACAAAATGTAAGAAATACAATTCCCAATAGTGCTGTGGATCATTGAGAAAATGTACAGAACAAGTTTGACATCACTTTTTCATGTAGCGTAAGTTTTGAAACTTTAGACATGGTGTATAAACTAAAGCTAAATATTTAAACCCCTACTTTGGATGCCATGGTATGAAAGAGCGAGGAGATGGATCCCATTCAAATATTAATGGCTTCTCTTTCTATAGAGCTAACAAAAGGCAGAGTTGGATCCAATTCAAGCCCTTCTCAATATGTTATTTTCAAATTGTCAGCAAAAACACTAAAAGACTGGTATTTATTAAAAAGTTGAAAAATCCATGTCGCATATCTCCAGCAAGTAAATTGTGTGATGTACTGCAAAGCCATAGGCGACGCAAAGTTAATTTTTTTGATGTACTGCAAAGCCATAGGTGACGCAAAGTAAATTGTGTGATGTACTGCAAAGCCATAGGCGACGCAAAGTAAATTGTGTGATGTACTGCAAAGCCATAGGCGACGCAAAGTAAATTGTGTGATGTACTGCAAAGCCATAGGCGACGCAAAGTAAATTGTGTGATGTACTGCAAAGCCATAGGCGACACAAAGTAAATTGTGTGATGTACTGCAAAGCCATAGGCGACGCAAAGTAAATTGTGTGATGTACTGCAAAGCCATAGGTGACGCAAAGTAAATTGTGTGATGTACTGCAAAGCCATAGGCGACGCAAAGTAAATTGTGTGATGTACTGCAAAGCCATAGGCGACACAAAGTAAATTGTGTGATGTACTGCAAAGCCATAGGCGACGCAAAGTAAATTGTGTGATGTACTGCAAAGCCATAGGCGACGCAAAGTACCATTATGATTTTTCAAGTGCCGTTTTTTTCAGAACTGTTTTCACACTGGTCGAGTCACTGCTCCAACCTTGCTCCATTAACATGTACAAACAGAGATATACACACTACCCTGCACGCACCAGTACAGTATGTGCACATCAAATATAATACATTATCTTTTTCAGCAAAGTGTGTTTTTCCATCTTGAGCATATCACTTGGAAAGATAAACCATACTCCTTTTTCTCACATAAGCAATGCCTAGCAGCCACGCTGTGAGCACTTATCTACCTCCGTACCCTCATGCTTAAACCACCTCCTCAACACCGAGCTAGTAGACCTATGGTAGTTTGTTTACCTTTACCGACTTCTGTGTGGACTGTGTGAATAAAATCTCCGCTTTCAGAAATGTCCATCTTGACATATAATCACTGTTTTTGTCAGAGCCAAATTAGAGCTATGCGAAAAGTAAGTATGGCTTTTGGACTTTAAATGGACGGCTGACCACGGCTCGCAAATGGACAGTGGTAGGTAACATTAGCTTTTAACACTGCCGCATAACTTACCATAATGCCAGGGCCATTTTATTTAGAGAATAAAAAAGACACATAAAGAGAGATGATGTACTGTTGTTTTAAACTGAACAGACATTAATCAAAAAGGCATAGATAGAAGCCTCTCAGGCTACTATTAGCACTGGCTCCTCGCATTATCACTGAACGAACTGGCCGACCCCGCAGCTAGCCACAATTTGCTCTGCTAGCTGCTGCTTTTGCCCAGTAGCAGATACATGTGTGCATAATAGGGCAGCAACATTACATAGGAAGACACTACAGAACCCATGAACATACCATAGGTGGGCAAAGAGAGTAGCACTCACAGAAATATGCTAATGCTAACTCTACCACTATTGTTCTGACAATATTCATCAATTTGAACAACTTTTTGATCCCTTAGCATGGATCTACATTAGGTAGAATCCTGGTGGAATTGAAACATCAAGTATATCTCTGGTAAGGTCTGAGTAAGATGAGTTTGAAAGTATAAGCTGTACTACATTTCCTGCAACACCTAACCACATAGAACACGTTCCACTATCCTCACAGGACTCTTAATACAGAGGTGAAACAGCCTGTACAGCTGCCTGACTCTCTCCCCGTTCAACCAATGGTCTGAACATGAACACATTCACACCGCTCAGTGCAAAATTCAATCGCCGCCACAATGCAAATTTGATTTAAGACTCAGATTTCATTAGCCAGACCATGTTTTCACAGGACAACGGCGAATGATCCCTCTGAATTAATCTTCGGCCTGACAGGCCTAGTTAATTCTCCTCTCCTCCTTGCCGTTAACCGATCTGAAACAACAAGCAGACTTGAATGATATGTAAACAAACAAATGTTGGTTCCCGGGCTCTCTCTTGTAAGGGCCATGAGCTATGGCAGGGCCACGTTAGGAAGAACATGACAGCAGTGTTAAGTGAAAATGAATATGCCGCGTTACTTTCTTCTTCTTTTACGGTCTCTGGGTAGAGTGGTTATGGTCTCTGATAGAGAGTGGTTACCGTCTCTGATAGAGAAGTTACGGTCTCTGGGTAGAGTGGTTACAGTACAACAAAATCAATCAGTCAAATGTTAATGCTTGGTGATATGGTGGCAGTTTAATGTATGGGACATGTACAGAATGACTTCCTAGAAGCCATCTGAAGTTTGAAGTGAACATATTCAAATTTAATCTGAATGGTAATAAGCCACAAATCAGCCATGTCTAGAAAGCATTTATTTTATTTTATTGACACTTCCATTCTAATGAATAGAAATTGACTTCAACATTATTTCACAATTTTTCATATAGTTCACATTTTCCATAAACAATGCAAGTTGATCCATTCAAGGACTGCTACTACTATTACTAAGTCATACAGTACTGTAGGTGAAGATATTTATGTATACTTTAGCCTACATAATATTCTAGTATGAACACCATCAACTAGGCCTACGCAGTGGCCCCAAGTGCCCTGCGCAGGGCCGGCCCCATGTATAAACGGTCGATTAGAGCCGCCGAACGATTTTGTTTTTAGGAACTCAGTCGGGGTCTCAACTCACGGTTGAGAGTTAGAATAGTAGAATACACAAGGTGCAATTTCAAAATGTGATTGTGCATCAGCAGTTTTCTCATGTTGTGTCAGTCACTGACAGTCACTCAATTAGTTATTGTTAGCTAACATTTATTAGATTGGAAAGTTAGCCTAGCCAGGGCACGAAGGGCACGTGCCCAGGGGCCCTGACCTCCAGGGGGCCCCATTGATTTTGTTAGTCACACTCACTGAGATATCATATTAACATGGCATAAGAAGGAAATTAGCTGTAAAAGTGCAACAACATTTCGATGAGGGCCTCCAAAAGGCTGTGTTTGGGTTGAGGTCTGCTTCAGTAATTGTCAGTCTGTCACCCAAACCCTCAGCCTCTCAACCATGCACCGCGGTGACTTTGACCTTATCACAGTGGTGCCAGATCAACGCCATGAGCTGTTGTTCTACAGGAAGAGGAAATATGACCAGAAAACAAAAACGGAGGGAAATGCTTGTCCAGGCACTGCAGTTCTCATTAGCCTTGACACTTTACTCAATGTATAAAACATGAAGTGCACACTCACTTAATGTGTAATTTGACTGAAAGGTGGGGTAACAAGGAGGAGAGGGAGGGAGGGTTTGAACATTAACTACCCCCCCTCTCACTCTATATTTTTTTTTATCTCCCTCTCTCTCTCTCTCTTCTGTTCTCTCTCTACTCTTTCTCCTGTTTCAATAAGCATTGCAGACAGAAAAGGGCCAAAACGTGCTGCGGTAGCAGGAATGAATTCCAATCAGAGGCGAAGGAGGGTGAGATCCATTACATTTATCCTAGTATTCCCTTCTCACAAGAAGACTCCCTCTCACACATACACACAAAACAATGTTCTGCTGTATATCGAAAACAATCACACACAGGCATAAACAACGTCTCCCACTTCCTCACAAACTATCAAACCCTCTGGTGATCATTATCTTGGGACTGGGTTGGGTAACATTGTCCAAATCTGACCTGGGTAAAAATCGCACCATATACACATCTCTTCAAATGTACACTGAATATATAAAACATTAAGAACACCTGCTCTTTCCATGACATAGACCGACAAGGTGAAAGCTACAATCCCTTATTGATGTAACTTGTTAAATCCACTTCAAATCAGTGAAGATGAAGGGGAGGAGACAGGTTAAAGACATGGATTGTGTACGTCTGCTATTCAGAGGGTGAATTTGCAAGACGAAAGATGTAAGTGCCTTTGAAAGGGGTATGGTAGTAGATGCCAGGCGAACAGGTTTGTGTCAAGACCCACATACAGACACTCCTCCCTGGTTATCCTCTTACCCATTTGTGAAAGCTCCGCCACACTCCCAATATATGGCCCTTCCAGGAACTTGGGTTCACTGTCGTTGATATCCTGGACCTTGATGACGAACTCTGACTCGGATTCCAGAAGGTGGTTGGTGAGTCGGTCCCGGGCCTGAGCTCTGAGGGTGTAGTAGCTCTGCTCCTCACGGTCCAATCGCTCGGTGGCGTGGATGTCGCCTGTCAGCTCGTCGATGATGAAGATAGTGCCCGCTCCTTCCCCGGAGATGGTGTACTTGATGTTCCCCTCGCCCTCGTCCGAATCCGTGTGGATCTGTCAATTAAGGCAATTAAAGTCAAGCTGAGAGTTCATGCTTTTAGAAGGTATACGTCGTTAATTAAAACATATTTATAAAATGCATTGATTTCATTGACTGACAGTTGACACTACTGTGAATGCAGTACTCAGATTTCACAGCATCAGATAAGATGTAGAATTATTCTTCACTTTCTCTTCAAAGATACAGCCAATAAACAAACATGTACGTATATAATTCCATACCCCAAAATAACATATGTTCGAAATGTAGTGGGTGAAAAATACCCAGTTGTCATACTTGAGTAAAAGTAAAGATACCTTATTATACTCATGTAAAAAAGAAAGTCACCCAGTAAAATAGTACTTGAGTAAAAGTCTGAAAGTATTTGGTTTTAAATATACTTAAGTATCAAAAGTAAATGTAATTGCTAAAATATACTTAAGTATAAAAACTAAAAGTAAAAGTACAAATAATTTCAATTTCCTTATATAAGCAAACCAGAGCATAATTTTCTTGTTGTTTTTTGTGCAGAAAGCCAGGGGCACGCTCCAACAGTCACACATAATTAACAAACAAAGCATGTGTTTAGTGAGTCTGCCAGAGCAGAGGTAGTAGGGATGAACAGGGATGTTCTCTTGATAAGTGCGTGAATAAGGCAATTTCCCTGTCCTGCAAAATGTAACGAGTACTTTTGGGTGTCAGGGAAAATCTATGGAGTAAAAAGTACATTATTTTATTTAGTAATGTATTGAAGTAAAAGTTGGCAACAATATAAATAGTAAAGTAAAGTACAGATACCCAAAAGAACAACTTAAGTAGTACTTTCAAGTATTTTTACTGAAGTACTTTACACCATTGTCAAAATGTCATATAAAAAAAACAGCCTTGAACCTGCCAATCACAACATGTTTATTATATACATTTGCAGCACTTTATAGGATGCCCTTTACAGAACTGTCAAGGCTTTGCTCTTTCTTTTATGTCAGATTTTCTCTCTAGTCATCAAGAAGCAAAGTTCCTATTTCACAGCCGGTGAGAGAGGAAAGAGGAGAAGCCCTCGCCTCCCTCTAGGGTTGTCATCAACAGTACCATGACAAAAGACACTGCAGTGCTATTGGTGATTTACACAATCCCCACATGGTGTGCCCTTCACAGAATAGGGGCCCCTCAAATTAGAAGTCATTTCTAAAGGTTGTTAAAGTTGCGGTATGAACATGAACACGGTTGGGGCCGACAAATGAACTTAAAGAGCCCTTATAAATCTGCCGTGACTTCTTCTAGTGATTAAAAGACATTCTAGCAGCCCCCTATGCATCCTGTGGCTTTACTGCACATCTGAACTGCTACTCCCTTCCAATATGAAATTAGAATGCAGGACTCGGCTCCATAGCCTGTAGGACCCATCTCGCAAAACAGGCGGGAATTGAGGGAGAAAACGCCCCTGTCTCCCGCGTTAATATTTTATAAAGGCTTAATTAAATACAGGACTCGATCGCCCTCGCGGGGGCTTTCATTAGGTATTTGTCGTAAAACAGGGGAATAATGCAAAACATAGCCCCCTCTTTCCTTTCATTTGGAATAGTCCCCAAGTCAAATAAATGTACACTGAGAGAAAATCGACTCTTTTTGGGGGCATCAATATTTCAGCGATAATAAAATAAACTTCAATAGCCAGTGGGTAAAAAGACAGTAGAAAGCTCTCCAATATGTGGAGATATGTGACGCCTGCCTTTACATTGTCTGACTGTCTCTCTATTGCTTACTGTCTTTGATCAATTTGAGACAACTTACTGCAATCAAGTCTTTCAAGTATATTAGAGCAGATGCTGAAGACAAGGATCAACAGTGATGCTTCATACAAACACATCCAAACATCTTTAGAGAGTCTTGTGGCTACAATGTGTTCAGTAGAATGGAAAGGGTTTTCTACCATCAAAGTCGATATTTGCTCTCCGATCACACACGTACTGTTTGCGAATAAACACCCACACAAATGTCATGCACACACACAGTCATGCATACACACATTTATCTCCCTCTCTTTCTCTCACACACACACTTCGTCCATAAATATATAGTAGGGCATCCTACAGTGCCTTGCAAAAGTATTCATCCCCCTTGGCGTTTTACCTATTTTGATGCATTGCTTGTAATTGAAATAGATTTTTATTTTTATTTTATGAAACGGACATACACAAAATAGTCAAAATTTGTGTAGCTCAGTTGGTAGAGCATGGCGCTTGTAACGCCAGGGTAGTGGGTTCGATCCCCGGGACCACCCATACGTAGAATGTATGCACACATGACTGTAAGTCGCTTTGGATAAAAGCGTCTGCTAAATGGCATATATATATATATACTTGTTCAAAAAAATTATTGGAAAAGAGGTGCCTGCATATATATTCACCCCTTTTGCTATGAAGCCCCTAAATAAGATCTGGTGCAACCAATTACCTTCAGAAGTCACATAATTAGTTAAATAAAGTCCACCTGTGTGCAATCTAAGTGTCACATGATTTCAGTATATATACACAGTATATATACACATGTTCTGAAAAGCCCCAGAGTCTGCAACACAGCAAGCAAGCAGCACCACCAAGCACCATGAAGACCAAGGTGCTCTCCAAACAGGGCAGGGACAAAGTTGTGGAGAAGTACAGATCAGGGTTCAGTTATAAAAAATATCCAAAACTTTGAAAATTTCAAAGACCACCATTATAAAAAAATGGAAAGAATATGGCACCACAACAAACCTGCCAAGAGAGGGCCGCCCACTAAAACTCACAGACCGGACGAGGGAGGGCATTAATCAGAGAGGCAACAAAGATACCAAAGATAACCCTGAAGGAGATGCAAAGCTCTACAGCGGAGATAGGAGTATCTGTCCATAGGACCACTTTAAGCCGTACACTCCACAGAGCTGGGCTTTACGGACGAGTGGCCAAAAAAAAGCCATTGCTTGAAGAAAAAATAGGCAAACACGTTGGTGTTTGCCAAAAGGCACGTGGGAGACTTCTCAAACATATGGAAGAAGGTACTCTGGTCAGATGAGACTAAAATTGAGCTTTTTGGACATCAAGGAAAATGCTATGTCTGGCGCAAACGCAAATCCTCTCATCACCCCGGGGCGACAGGTAGCCTAGTGGTTAGAGAGTTGGGCCAGTATCTGAAAGGTTGCTAGATTGAATCGCCGAGCTGACAAGGTAAAAATATGTTGTTCTGCCCCTGAACAAGGCAGTGAACCCACTGTTCCTAGGCCGTCATTGTAAATAAGAATTTGTTCTTTAACTGACTTGCCTAGTTAAATAAAGGTTAAATTAAAAATAAATTTAAATAATTTAAATAACCCAAAGAACACCATCCCCACAGTGAAGCATGATGGTGGCATCATCATGCTTTGGGGATGTTTTTCACCGGCAGGGACTGGGAAACTGGTCAGATTTGAAGGAATGATGGATGGAGATAAATACAGGGAAATTCTTGAGGGAATTTGAGAATGGGAGACGGAGATTAACTTTCCAGCAGGACAATGACCCTAAGCATACTGCTAAAGCAACACTTGAGTGGTTTAAGGGGAAGCATTGTCGTTCTGCCCCTGAACAGGCAGTTAACCCACTGTTCCTAGGCCGTCATTGAAAATAAGAATTTGTTCTTAACTGACTTGCCTAGTTAAATAAAGGTGAAATAAAAATTAAAAATTAAAAATGGAATTGTCTTCGAATGACCTAGTCAAAGCCCAGAGCTCAATCCAATTGAGAATCTGTGGTATGACTTAAAGATAGCTGTAATTACTGCAAAGGATGGGTTCTACGAAGTATTGACTTGGGGGGAAGGGGTGAATAATTATGCACGCTCAAGTTCTGTTTTTTTTGTCTTATTTCTTGTTTGTTTCACAATAAAAAATATTTTGCATCTTCATAGTGGTAGGCATGTTGTGTAAATCAAATGATACAAACCCCCCCAAAAAATATATTTTAATTCCAGGTTGTAAGGCTATAAAATAGGAAAATACTTTCGCAAGCCACTGTACTTGAGTAAAAGTAAAGATACCTTACGAGAAAATGACTCAAGTCAAAGTGAAAGTCACCCAGTAAAATACTGCTTGAGTAAAAGTCTAAAAATATTTGGTTTTAAATATACTTAATTATCAAAAGTAAAAGTATAAATAATTTCAAATTCCTTATATTAAGCAATCCAGACGGCACCATTTTCTTGTTTTTATTTACTTACGGATAGCCAGGGTCATACTCCAACACTCAGACATAATTTACAAATGACGCATGTGTGAGTCCGTCAGATCAGAGGCACGAGGGATGAGCAGGGATGTTCTCTTGATGAGGGCATGAATTTGACAATTTTCCTGTCCTGCTAAGCATTCAAAACGTAACGAATACTTTTGGGTGTCAGAGAAAATGTATGGAGTAAAAAGTGCATTATGTTCTTTTGAAATGTAGTGAAGTACAAGCACAAGTTGTGAAAAATAAAATTGTAGAGTACAGATACCAAAAAAACGACTTAAGTAAAAATACCCTTAAAGTACTACTTAAGTACTTTACACCACTGCTTTTGACTGCTTTAATACACAAGTGAATTTGTAATAATACTGTTGGTACCCTAAAATGGGGGGACTATTTTTTTAAAGTGCTGAAATTTGTAAACGGTTCATCCGATATGGATAAAAATACCTTCAAATTAAAGCTGACAGTCTGCACGTTAACCTCATGTTCATTGTATTATTTCAAATCCAAAGCGACTGAGTACAGATCTGAAACCACAACAAAAATGTCACTGTCCCAATACTTTTGGAGCTCATTGTATTTTGTTGTGAGTAGGCACACGTGGCAACAACGCAGCTCAAATGTGATTTTTTTTCACAGATCATGCTCGTTCTCCTCCTTCAGGCCCAATGTGTCAGTCCATCCGTCAGTATGTCCTCATCAAAGTGATTCCGTGGCTAAGCTGTGAACTTCAAACAAAAGGTCAAAACCAGGGCTTCACTTAATGCTTGGCAATCATAACCATCAGCAATGTCAGCATGCCATTGCCAGCTAAATTCCCCTTCCAACCAAACAAAAGAGTAGGGACACATTCCAAATGGAACCATGTTCCCTATGTAGTGCACTACACCCCTATGGGGCCTGGTCAAAAGTAGTGCATTAAATAGGGATAAGGGTGCCATTTGGGACGCAACCTAGGCCTGCAGTAAACCTTCCCCATCAGGAAGAAAAAGGAGCTATTTATCACAACAATAGTGTTGGCACTTGGAAGAAAACAATATGTCTATAAACAGGACTCATAATGTCACCTCCTACTCTAGATGGAAACAGGGTCTTCGTCCTAAATGGTATCCTGTTCCATACATAGTGCACTACATTTGACCAGGATCCATAGGGCTCTAGTCAAAAGTAGTGCACAATGTAGGGAATAGGGTGCCATTTGGGACATGCCAATGCCTTGTGGCTACAATAATCAAATCTGTCGTGCACCTTTGGTCAACTCTTCAACACTGTAAATGCTGCCTGCTTCCTCAGCAACGAGTGTATAGACAAACAAAGTCACGCAGGCATGCACACACACACATACAGACACACAGAAAAACACACGCACACACACGCACATACTGACACACACAGAAAAACACACAGACGGGTACATAGATATGGAACTGCCCTGACAAATAGGGGTCAGCGCACTAACGAAGACCAATGGTGTCGCTTTGGCCTCAGGGCAAGCCAGCCTACTGAAGGACATCAAAATGAGGCAGCTGAATGAATAGGAGATCAGGATATACCGCGGGAAAATGTCCTTGTCTCACCTTGCTATCTAAAAATAAAAGCATTCATTGTAAGTCGCTCTGGATAAGAGTGTCTGCTAAATCAAGGGTTCCAAAACAATTTCACTTGGGGCATTAGGGAACATCCCACGGCCCCCCTGTGAACGTGCACCACGTCTATTTCTATGGGCACAAGCACTGTTCATTACTCAAACTATTCACACCGCTCTTGTTGGTGGAGAGAATGTTGCAGGTTTAAAGCGTATTTCCTACAATTCTACACATTGTCATTGGGTCCAAAGAAAATACTGTAATTTAAATGCAAATTTTCTTGCAATCCTATACATTTTGCCATGTCTAATGTGTATTCATGTGATATTTGTGTGACAAAAAAATGACAGCAATATCAATGGCCAACAAAAAAAAACGGAAGCTGACATGGACTAGTTGATGTGGACATTTCTGACACGTTATAAATAGCTCTCTATAGTATGTAATGACTGAGATGGGCTAGTTGATGTGGACATTTCTGACACGTTATAAATAGCCCTCTACATAACCGTATCTGGAAGTTATTCTAATCAATCGTATCTGGAAGTTATTCTAATCAACCGTATCTGGAAGTTATTCTAATCAACCGTATCTGGAAGTTATTCTAATCAACTGTATCTGGAATTTATTCTAAACAACCGTATCTGGAATTTATTCTAAACAACCGTATCTGGAATTTATTCTAATCAACCGTATCTGGAATTTATTCTAAACAACCGTATCTGGAAGTTATTCTAATCAACCGTATTTGGAAGTTATTCTAATCAACCGTATCTGGAAGTTATTCTAATAAACCGTATCTGGAAGTTATTCTAAATCAACTGTATCTGGAAGTTATTCTAATCAACCGTATCTGGAAGTTATTCTAATCAACCGTATCTGGAAGTTATTCTAAACAACCGTATCTGGAAGTTATTCTAAACAAACGTATCTGGAAGTAATTCTAACCAACCGTATCTGGAAGTTATTCTAAACAACCGTATCTGGAAGTTTTTCTAAACAACCGTATCTGGAAGTTATTCTTAATCAACCGTATCTGGAAGTTATTCTAATCAACCGTATCTGGAAGTTATTCTAATCAACCGTATCTGGAAATTATTCTAATCAACAGTATCTGGAAGTTATTTTAAACAACCGTATCTGGAATTTATTCTAAACAACCGTATCTGGAAGTTATTCTAATCAACCGTATCTGGAAGTTATTCTAATCAACCGTATCTGGAAGTTATTCTAATCAACAGTATCGGGAATTTATTGTAAACAACCGTATCTGGAAGTTATTCTAATCCACCGTATCTGGAAGTGATTCTAATCAACCGTATCTGGAAGTTATTCTAATCAACCGTATCTGGAAGTTATTCTAATCAACCGTATCTGGAAGTTATTCTAAATCAACACTATCTGGAAGTTATTCTAAACAACGGTATCTGGAAGTTATTCTAATCAACACTATCTGGAAGTTATTCTAATCAACACTTTTTGGAAGTTATTCCAATCAACACTATCTGGTAGTTATTCTAATCAACACTATCTGGAAGTTATTCTACTCAACCGTATCTGGAAGTTATTCTAAACAACCGTATCTGGAAGTTTTTCTAAACAACCGTATCTGGAAGTTATTCTTAATCAACCGTATCTGGAAGTTATTCTAATCAACCGTATCTGGAAATTATTCTAATCAACAGTATCGGGAATTTATTGTAAACAACCGTATCTGGAAGTTATTCTAATCCACCGTATCTGGAAGTGATTCTAATCAACCGTATCTGGAAGTTATTCTAATCAACCGTATCTGTAAGTTATTCTAATCAACCGTATCTGTAAGTTTTTCTAAATCAACACTATCTGGAAGTTATTCTAAACAACGGTATCTGGAAGTTATTCTAATCAACACTATCTGGAAGTTATTCTAATCAACACTTTTTGGAAGTTATTCCAATCAACACTATCTGGTAGTTATTCTAATCAACACTATCTGGAAGTTATTCTACTCAACCGTATCTGGAAGTTATTCTAAACAACCGTATCTGGAAGTTTTTCTAAACAACCGTATCTGGAAGTTATTCTTAATCAACCGTATCTGGAAGTTATTCTAATCAACCATATCTGGAAGTTATTCTAAAGAACCGTATCTGGAAGTTTTTCTAAACAACCGTATCTGGAAGTTATTCTTAATCAACCGTATCTGGAAGTTATTCTAATCAACTGTATCTGGAAGTTATTCTAATCAACCGTATCTGGAAGTTATTCTAATAAACCGTATCTGGAAGTTATTCTAATCAACTGTATCTGGAAGTTATTCTAATCAACCGTATCTGGAAGTTATTCTAAACAACGGTATCTGGAAGTTATTCTAATCAACACTATCTGGAAGTTATTCTAATCAACACTTTTTGGAAGTTATTCCAATCAACACTATCTGGTAGTTATTCTAATCAACACTATCTGGAAGTTATTCTACTCAACCGTATCTGGAAGTTATTCTAAACAACCGTATCTGGAAGTTTTTCTAAACAACCGTATCTGGAAGTTATTCTTAATCAACCGTATCTGGAAGTTATTCTAATCAACCGTATCTGGAAGTTATTCTAAAGAACCGTATCTGGAAGTTTTTCTAAACAACCGTATCTGGAAGTTATTCTTAATCAACCGTATCTGGAAGTTATTCTAATCAACTGTATCTGGAAGTTATTCTAATCAACCGTATCTGGAAGTTATTCTAATCAACCGTATCTGGAAGTTATTCTAATCAACTGTATCTGGAAGTTATTCTAATCAACCGTATCTGGAAGTTATTCTAATCAACCGTATCTGGAAATTATTCTAATCAACGTATCTGGAAGTTATTCTAATCAACCGTATCTGGAAGTTATTCTAATCAACCGTATCTGGAAGTTATTCTAGACAACCGTATCTGGAAGTTCTTCTCAATCATTATTATCTGGAAGTTATTTTAAATCAACACTATCTGGAAGTTATTCTCATCAACACTATCTGGAAGTTATTCTAATCAATCGTATATGGAAGTTATTCTAATCAACACTATCTGGAAGTTATTCTAATCAACACTTTTTGGAAGTTATTCCAATCAACACTATCTGGTAGTTATTCTAATCAACACTATCTGGAAGTTATTCTAATCAACCGTATCTGGAAGTTATTCTAAACAACCGTATCTGGAAGTTTTTCTAATCAATCGTATCTGGAAGTTATTCTAATCAACACTATCTGGAAGTTATTCTAAACAACGGTATCTGGAAGTTATTCTAAACAACGGTATCTGGAAGTTATTCTAAACAACGGTATCTGTAAGTTATTCTAATCAACCGTATCTGGAAGTTATTCCAATCAACACTATCTGGAAGTTATTCTAATCAACACTATCTGGAAGTTATTTTAAATCATCACAAACTGGAAGTTATTCTAATCAACACTATCTGGAAGTTATTCTAATCAACCGTATCTGGAAGTTATTCTAATCAACCGTATCTGGAAATCATTCTAATCAACGTATCTGGAAGTTATTCTAATCAACACTATTTGGAAGTTATTCTAATCAACACTATCTGGAAGTTATTCTAATCAATAGTATCTGGAAGTTATTCTAATCAACACTATCTGGAAGTTATTCTACTCAACCGTATCTGGAAGTTATTCTAAACAACCGTATCTGGAAGTTTTTCTAAACAACCGTATCTGGAAGTTATTCTTAATCAACCGTATCTGGAAGTTATTCTAATCAACCGTATCTGGAAGTTATTCTAAAGAACCGTATCTGGAAGTTTTTCTAAACAACCGTATCTGGAAGTTATTCTTAATCAACCGTATCTGGAAGTTATTCTAATCAACTGTATCTGGAAGTTATTCTAATCAACCGTATCTGGAAGTTATTCTAATCAACCGTATCTGGAAGTTATTCTAATCAACTGTATCTGGAAGTTATTCTAATCAACCGTATCTGGAAGTTATTCTAATCAACCGTATCTGGAAATTATTCTAATCAACGTATCTGGAAGTTATTCTAATCAACCGTATCTGGAAGTTATTCTAATCAACCGTATCTGGAAGTTATTCTAGACAACCGTATCTGGAAGTTCTTCTCAATCATTATTATCTGGAAGTTATTTTAAATCAACACTATCTGGAAGTTATTCTCATCAACACTATCTGGAAGTTATTCTAATCAATCGTATATGGAAGTTATTCTAATCAACACTATCTGGAAGTTATTCTAATCAACACTTTTTGGAAGTTATTCCAATCAACACTATCTGGTAGTTATTCTAATCAACACTATCTGGAAGTTATTCTAATCAACCGTATCTGGAAGTTATTCTAAACAACCGTATCTGGAAGTTTTTCTAATCAATCGTATCTGGAAGTTATTCTAATCAACACTATCTGGAAGTTATTCTAAACAACGGTATCTGGAAGTTATTCTAAACAACGGTATCTGGAAGTTATTCTAAACAACGGTATCTGTAAGTTATTCTAATCAACCGTATCTGGAAGTTATTCCAATCAACACTATCTGGAAGTTATTCTAATCAACACTATCTGGAAGTTATTTTAAATCATCACAAACTACTGGAAGTTATTCTAATCAACACTATCTGGAAGTTATTCTAATCAACCGTATCTGGAAGTTATTCTAGACAACCGTATCCGGAAGTTATTCTCAATCATTATTATCTGGAAGTTATTATAAATCAACACTATCTGGAAGTTATTCTCATCAACACTATCTGGAAGTTATTCTAATCAATCGTATCTGGAAGTTATTCTAATCAACTGTATCTGGAAGTTATCCTAAATCAACACTATCTGGAAGTTATTCTAATCAACCGTATCTGGAAGTTATTCTAGACAACCGTATCTGGAATTTATTCTCAATCATTATTATCTGGAAGTTATTTTAAATCAACACTATCTGGTAGTTATTCTCATCAACACTATCTGGAAGTTATTCTAATCAACCCTATCTGGAAGTTATTCTAAACAACCGTATCTGGAAGTTATTCTAATCAACCGTATCTGGAAGTTATTCTAATCAACCGTATCTGGAAATTATTCTAATCAACGTATCTGGAAGTTATTCTAATCAACCGTATCTGGAAGTTATTCTAATCAACCGTATCTGGAAGTTATTCTAGACAACCGTATCTGGAAGTTCTTCTCAATCATTATTATCTGGAAGTTATTTTAAATCAACACTATCTGGAAGTTATTCTCATCAACACTATCTGGAAGTTATTCTAATCAATCGTATATGGAAGTTATTCTAATCAACACTATCTGGAAGTTATTCTAATCAACACTTTTTGGAAGTTATTCCAATCAACACTATCTGGTAGTTATTCTAATCAACACTATCTGGAAGTTATTCTAATCAACCGTATCTGGAAGTTATTCTAAACAACCGTATCTGGAAGTTTTTCTAATCAATCGTATCTGGAAGTTATTCTAATCAACACTATCTGGAAGTTATTCTAAACAACGGTATCTGGAAGTTATTCTAAACAACGGTATCTGGAAGTTATTCTAAACAACGGTATCTGTAAGTTATTCTAATCAACCGTATCTGGAAGTTATTCCAATCAACACTATCTGGAAGTTATTCTAATCAACACTATCTGGAAGTTATTTTAAATCATCACAAACTACTGGAAGTTATTCTAATCAACACTATCTGGAAGTTATTCTAATCAACCGTATCTGGAAGTTATTCTAGACAACCGTATCCGGAAGTTATTCTCAATCATTATTATCTGGAAGTTATTATAAATCAACACTATCTGGAAGTTATTCTCATCAACACTATCTGGAAGTTATTCTAATCAATCGTATCTGGAAGTTATTCTAATCAACTGTATCTGGAAGTTATCCTAAATCAACACTATCTGGAAGTTATTCTAATCAACCGTATCTGGAAGTTATTCTAGACAACCGTATCTGGAATTTATTCTCAATCATTATTATCTGGAAGTTATTTTAAATCAACACTATCTGGTAGTTATTCTCATCAACACTATCTGGAAGTTATTCTAATCAACCCTATCTGGAAGTTATTCTAAACAACCGTATCTGGAAGTTTTTCTAAACAACCGTATCTGGAATTATTCTTAATCAACAGTATCTGGAAGTTATTCTAATCAACTGTATCTTTAAGTTATTCTAATCAACCGTATCTGGAAGTTATTCTAATCAACCGTATCTGGAAGTTATTCTCAATCATTATTATCTGGAAGTTATTTTAAATCAACACTATCTGGAAGTTATTCTCATCAACACTATCTGGAAGGTATTCTAATCAATCGTATCTGGAAGTTATTCTAATCAACTGTATCTGGAAGTTATTCTAAATCAACACTATCTGGAAGTTATTCTCATCAACACTATCTGGAAGTTATTCTAATCAATCGTATCTGGAAGTTATTCTAATCAACACTATCTGGAAGTTATTCTAATCAACTGTATCTGGAAGTTATTCTAAACAACCGTATCTGGAAGTTATTGTAATCAACCGTATCTCGAAGTTATTGTAAACAACCGAACCTGGAAGTTATACTAAACAATGGTATCTGGACGTTATTCTAAACAACGGTATCTGGAAGTTATTCTAAACAACGGTATCTGTAAGTTATTCTAATCAACCGTATCTGGAAGTTATTCCAATCAACACTATCTGGTAGTTATTCTAATCAACACTATCTGGAAGTTATTCTAATCAACACTATCTGGAAGTTATTTTAAATCATCACAAACTGGAAGTTATTCTAATCAACACTATCTGGAAGTTATTCTAATCAACCGTATCTGGAAGTTATTCTAATCAACCGTATCTGGAAATCATTCTAATCAACGTATCTGGAAGTTATTCTAATCAACACTATCTGGAAGTTATTCTAATCAATCGCATCTGGAAGTTATTCTAATCAACACTATCTGGAAGTTATTCTAATCAACCGTATCTGGGAATTATTCTCGTCAACCGTATCTGGAAGTTATTCTAAACAACCGTATGTGGGAATTATTCTAATCAACCGTATCTGGAAGTTATTCTAATCAACCGTATATGGAAGTTATTCTAATCAACCGTATCTGGAAGTTATTCTAATCAACACTATCTGGAAGTTATTCTAATCAACACTATCTGGAAGTTATTCTAATCAATCGTATCTGGAAGTTATTCTTAATCAACACTATCTGGAAGTTATTCTAATCACCACTATCTGGAAGTTATTCTAATCAATCGTATCTGGAAGTTATTCTAATCAACCGTATCTGGGAATTATTCTCGTCAACCGTATCTGGAAATTATTCTAATCAACGTATCTGGGAATTATTCTAATCAACCGTATCTGGAAGTAATTCTAAACAACCATATCTGGAATTTATTCTAATCAACTGTATCTGGAAGTTATTCTAATCAACCGTATCTGGAAGTTATTCTAATCAACCGTATCTGGAAATTATTCTAATCAACGTATCTGGAAGTTATTCTAATCAACCGTATCTGGAAGTTATTCTAATCAACCGTATCTGGAAGTTATTCTAAATCAGCCGTATCTCGAAGTTATTCTAATCAACCGTATCTGGAAGTTATTCTAATCAACCGAATCTGGAAATTATTCTAATCAACGTATCTGGAAGTTATTCTAATCAACCGTATCTGGAAGTTATTCTAAATCAACACTAACTGGAAGTTATTCTAATCAATCGTATCTGGAAGTTATTCTAATCAACACTATCTGGAAGTTATTCTAATCAACCGTATCTGGGAATTATTCTCGTCAACCGTATCTGGAAGTTATTCTAAACAACCGTATCTGGGAATTATTCTAATCAACCATATATGGAAGTAATTCTAAACAACCATATCTGGAAGTTATTCTTAATCAACCATATCTGGAAGTTATTCTTATCAACTGTATCTGGAAGTTATTCTAATCAACCGTATCTGGAAGTTATTCTAATCAACCGTATCTGGAAATTATTCTAATCAACGTATCTGGAAGTTATTCTAATCAACCGTATCTGGAAGTTATTCTAATCAACCGTATCTGGAAGTTATTCTAATCAACTGTATCTGGAAGTTATTCTAAATCAACACTATCTGGAAGTTATTCTCATCAACACTATCTGGAAGTTATTCTAATCAATCGTATCTGGAAGTTATTCTAATCAACACTATCTGGAAGTTATTCTAATCAACTGTATCTGGAAGTTATTCTAAACAACCATATTTGGAAGTTATTGTAATCGACGTATCTGGAAGTTATTCTAATCAACCGTATCTGGAAGTTATTCTAAATCAACACTATCTGGAAGTTATTCTAATCAACACTATCTGGAAGTTATTCTAAATCAATACTATCTGGAAGTTATTCTAATCAACCGTATCTGGGAATTATTCTCGTCAACCGTATCTGGAAGTTATTCTAATCAACTGTATCTGGAAGTTATTCTAAACAACCGTATTTGGAAGTTATTGTAATCAACGTATCTGGAAGTTATTCTAATCAACCGTATCTGGAAGTGATTCTAATCAACCGTATCTGGAAGTTATTCTAATCAACCGTATCTGGAAGTTATTCTAATCAACCGTATCTGGAAGTTATTCTAATCAACACTATCTGGAAGTTATTCTAATCAATCGTATCTGGAAGTTATTCTAATCAACCGTATCTGGAAGTTATTCTAAATCAACCGTATCTGGAAGTTATTCTAATCAACCGTATCTGGAAGTAATTCTAATCAACAGTATCTGGAAGTTATTTTAATCAACCGTATCTGGAATTTATTCTAAACAACCGTATCTGGAAGTTATTCTAATCAACC
This sequence comes from Oncorhynchus gorbuscha, assembly GCF_021184085.1. NCBI lineage: Eukaryota > Metazoa > Chordata > Actinopteri > Salmoniformes > Salmonidae > Oncorhynchus > Oncorhynchus gorbuscha. The sequence goes on along the minus strand of NC_060175.1, from coordinate 14,165,176 downwards.
GTATCTGGAATTTATTGTAAACAACCGTATCTGGAAGTTATTCTAATCCACCGTATCTGGAAGTGATTCTAATCAACCGTATCTGGAAGTTATTCTAATCAACCGTATCTGGAAGTTATTCTAATCAACCGTATCTGGAAGTTATTCTAAATCAACACTATCTGGAAGTTATTCTAAACAACGGTATCTGGAAGTTAATCTAAACAACACTATCTGGAAGTTATTCTAATCAACACTATCTGGAAGTTATTCCAATCAACACTATCTGGTAGTTATTCTAATCAACACTATCTGGAAGTTATTCTAATCAACACTATCTGGAAGTTATTTTAAATCAACACTATCTGGAAGTTATTCTAATCAACCGTATCTGGAAGTTATTCTTAATCAACCGTATCTGGAAGTTATTCTAATCAACCGTATCTGGAAATTATTCTAATCAACGTATCTGGAAGTCATTCTAATCAACGGTATCTGGAAGTTATTCTAAACAACAGTATCTGGAAGTTTTTCTAAACAACCGTATCTGGAAGTTATTCTTAATCAACCGTATCTGGAAGTTATTCTAATCAACCGTATCTGGAAATTATTCTAATCAACGTATCTGGAAGTTATTCTAATCAACCGTATCTGGAAGTTATTCTAATCAACCGTATCTGGAAGTTATTCTAATCAACTGTATCTGGAAGTTATTCTAAATCAACACTATCTGGAAGTTATTCTCATCAACACTATCTGGAAGTTATTCTAATCAATCATATCTGGAAGTTATTCTAATCAACACTATCTGGAAGTTATTCTAATCAACTGTATCTGGAAGTTATTCTAAACAACCGTATTTGGAAGTTATTGTAATCAACGTATCTGGAAGTTATTCTAATCAACACTATCTGGAAGTTATTCTAATCAACCGTATCTGGAAATTATTCTAATCAACGTATCTGGAAGTTATTCTAATCAACCGTATCTGGAAGTTATTCTAATCAACACTATCTGGAAGTTATTCTAATCAATAGTATCTGGAAGTTATTCTAATCAACACTATCTGGAAGTTATTCTAATCAACCGTATCTGGGAATTATTCTCGTCAAACGTATCTGGAAGTTATTCTAATCAACGTATCTGGAAGTTATTCTAATCAACCGTATCTGGAAGTTATTCTAATCAACCGTATCTGGAAGTTATTCTAGACAACCGTATCCGGAAGTTATTCTCAATCATTATTATCTGGAAGTTATTATAAATCAACACTATCTGGAAGTTATTCTCATCAACACTACCTGGAAGTTATTCTAATCAATCGTATCTGGAAGTTATTCTAATCAACTGTATCTGGAAGTTATCCTAAATCAACACTATCTGGAAGTTATTCTAATCAACCGTATCTGGAAGTTATTCTAGACAACCGTATCTGGAATTTATTCTCAATCATTATTATCTGGAAGTTATTTTAAATCAACACTATCTGGAAGTTATTCTCATCAACACTATCTGGAAGGTATTCTAATCAATCGTATCTGGAAGTTATTCTAATCAACTGTATCTGGAAGTTATTCTAAATCAACACTATCTGGAAGTTATTCTCATCAACACTATCTGGAAGTTATTCTAATCAATCGTATCTGGAAGTTATTCTAATCAACACTATCTGGAAGTTATTCCAATCAACACTATCTGGTAGTTATTCTAATCAACACTATCTGGAAGTTATTCTAATCAACCGTATCTGGAAGTTATTCTAAACAACCGTATCTGGAAGTTTTTCTAAACAACCGTATCTGGAATTATTCTTAATCAACCGTATCTGGAAGTTATTCTAATCAACTGTATCTGGAAGTTATTCTAATCAACCGTATCTGGAAGTTATTCTAATCAACCGTATCTGGAAGTTATTCTAGACAACCGTATCTGGAATTTATTCTCAATCATTATTATCTGGAAGTTATTTTAAATCAACACTATCTGGAAGTTATTCTCATCAACACTATCTGGAAGTTATTCTAATCAATCGTATCTGGAAGTTATTCTAATCAACACTATCTGGAAGTTATTCTAATCAACTGTATCTGGAAGTTATTCTAAACAACCGTATCTGGAAGTTATTGTAATCAACCGTATCTCGAAGTTATTGTAAACAACCGAACCTGGAAGTTATTCTAAACAATGGTATCTGGAAGTTATTCTAAACAACGGTATCTGGAAGTTATTCTAAACAACGGTATCTGTAAGTTATTCTAATCAACCGTATCTGGAAGTTATTCCAATCAACACTATCTGGTAGTTATTCTAATCAACACTATCTGGAAATTATTCTAATCAACCGTATCTGGAAGTTATTCTAATCAACCGTATCTGGAAATCATTCTAATCAACGTATCTGGAAGTTATTCTAATCAACACTATCTGGAAGTTATTCTAATCAATCGTATCTGGAAGTTATTCTAATCAACACTATCTGGAAGTTATTCTAATCAACCGTATCTGGGAATTATTCTCGTCAACCGTATCTGGAAGTTATTCTAAACAACCGTATCTGGGAATTATTCTAATCAACCGTATCTGGAAGTTATTCTAATCAACCGTATATGGAAGTTATTCTAATCAACCGTATCTGGAAGTTATTCTAATCAACACTATCTGGAAGTTATTCTAATCAACACTATCTGGAAGTTATTCTAATCAATCGTATCTGGAAGTTATTCTTAATCAACACTATCTGGAAGTTATTCTAATCAACACTATCTGGAAGTTATTCTAATCAATCGTATCTGGAAGTTATTCTAATCAACCGTATCTGGGAATTATTCTCGTCAACCGTATCTGGAAATTATTCTAATCAACGTATCTGGGAATTATTCTAATCAACCGTATCTGGAAGTAATTCTAAACAACCATATCTGGAAGTTATTCTAATCAACTGTATCTGGAAGTTATTCTAATCAACTGTATCTGGAAGTTATTCTAATCAACCGTATCTGGAAATTATTCTAATCAACGTATCTGGAAGTTATTCTAATCAACCGTATCTGGAAGTTATTCTAATCAACCGTATCTGGAAGTTATTCTAAATCAGCCGTATCTCGAAGTTATTCTAATCAACCATATCTGGAAGTTATTCTAATCAACCGTATCTGGAAATTATTCTAATCAACGTATCTGGAAGTTATTCTAATCAACCGTATCTGGAAGTTATTCTAAATCAACACTAACTGGAAGTTATTCTAATCAACACTATCTGGAAGTTATTCTAATCAACACTATCTGGAAGTTATTCTAATCAACCGTGTCTGGAAGTTATTCTTAATCAACCGTATCTGGAAGTTATTCTAATCAACCGTATCTGGAAGTTATTCTAAATCAACACTATCTGGAAGTTATTCTAATCAACACTATCTGGAAGTTATTCTAATCAACACTATCTGGAAGTTATTCTAATCAACCGTGTCTGGAAGTTATTCTTAATCAACCGTATCTGGAAGTTTTTCTAAACAACCGTATCTGGAAGTTACTCTTAATCAACACTATCTGGAAGTTATTCTAATCAACACTATCTGGAAGTTATTCTAATCAACCGTATCTGGAAGTTATTCTGATCAACCGTATCTGGAAGTTATTCTAATCAATCGTATCTGGAAGTTATTCTAATCAACACTATCTGGAAGTTATTCTAATCAACTGTATCTGGAAGTTATTCTAAACAACCGTATCTGGAAGTTATTGTAATCAACCGTATCTCGAAGTTATTGTAAACAACCGAACCTGGAAGTTATTCTAAACAATGGTATCTGGAAGTTATTCTAAACAACGGTATCTGGAAGTTATTCTAAACAACGGTATCTGTAAGTTATTCTAATCAACCGTATCTGGAAGTTATTCCAATCAACACTATCTGGTAGTTATTCTAATCAACACTATCTGGAAGTTATTCTAATCAACACTATCTGGAAGTTATTTTAAATCATCACAAACTGGAAGTTATTCTAATCAACACTATCTGGAAGTTATTCTAATCAACCGTATCTGGAAGTTATTCTAATCAACCGTATCTGGAAATCATTCTAATCAACGTATCTGGAAGTTATTCTAATCAACACTATCTGGAAGTTATTCTAATCAATCGTATCTGGAAGTTATTCTAATCAACACTATCTGGAAGTTATTCTAATCAACCGTATCTGGGAATTATTCTCGTCAACCGTATCTGGAAGTTATTCTAAACAACCGTATCTGGGAATTATTCTAATCAACCGTATCTGGAAGTTATTCTAATCAACCGTATATGGAAGTTATTCTAATCAACCGTATCTGGAAGTTATTCTAATCAACATTATCTGGAAGTTATTCTAATCAACACTATCTGGAAGTTATTCTAATCAATCGTATCTGGAAGTTATTCTTAATCAACACTATCTGGAAGTTATTCTAATCAACACTATCTGGAAGTTATTCTAATCAATCGTATCTGGAAGTTATTCTAATCAACCGTATCTGGGAATTATTCTCGTCAACCGTATCTGGAAATTATTCTAATCAACGTATCTGGGAATTATTCTAATCAACCGTATCTGGAAGTAATTCTAAACAACCATATCTGGAAGTTATTCTAATCAACTGTATCTGGAAGTTATTCTAATCAACCGTATCTGGAAGTTATTCTAATCAACCGTATCTGGAAATTATTCTAATCAACGTATCTGGAAGTTATTCTAATCAACCGTATCTGGAAGTTATTCTAATCAACCGTATCTGGAAGTTATTCTAAATCAGCCGTATCTCGAAGTTATTCTAATCAACCGTATCTGGAAGTTATTCTAATCAACCGTATCTGGAAATTATTCTAATCAACGTATCTGGAAGTTATTCTAATCAACCGTATCTGGAAGTTATTCTAAATCAACACTAACTGGAAGTTATTCTAATCAATCGTATCTGGAAGTTATTCTAATCAACACTATCTGGAAGTTATTCTAATCAACCGTATCTGGGAATTATTCTCGTCAACCGTATCTGGAAGTTATTCTAAACAACCGTATCTGGGAATTATTCTCGTCAACCGTATCTGGAAGTTATTCTAATCAACACTATCTGGAAGTTATTCTAATCAACACTATCTGGAAGTTATTCTAAACAACCGTATCTGGAAGTTTTTCTAAATCAACACTATCTGGAAGTTATTCTAATCAACACTATCTGGAAGTTATTCTAATCAACACTATCTGGAAGTTATTCTAATCAACCGTGTCTGGAAGTTATTCTTAATCAACCGTATCTGGAAGTTTTTCTAAACAACCGTATCTGGAAGTTACTCTTAATCAACACTATCTGGAAGTTATTCTAATCAACACTATCTGGAAGTTATTCTAATCAACCGTATCTGGAAGTTATTCTGATCAACCGTATCTGGAAGTTATTCTAATCAACCGTATCTGGAAGTTATTCTAAATCAACACTATCTAGAAGTTATTCTAAACAACGGTATCTGGAAGTTATTCTAATCAACACTATCTGGAAGTTATTCTAATCAACACTTTTTGGAAGTTATTCCAATCAACACTATCTGGTAGTTATTCTAATCAACACGATCTGGAAGTTATTCTAATCAACACTATCTGGAAGTTATTTTAAATCAACACTATCTGGAAGTTATTCTAATCAACACTATCTGGAAGTTATTCTAATCAACCGTATCTGGAAGTTATTCTAAACAACCGTATCTGGAAGTTATTCTAATCAACACTATCTGGAAGTTATTCTAATCAACACTTTTTGGAAGTTATTCCAATCAACACTATCTGGTAGTTATTCTAATCAACACGATCTGGAAGTTATTCTAATCAACACTATCTGGAAGTTATTTTAAATCAACACTATCTGGAAGTTATTCTAATCAACACTATCTGGAAGTTATTCTAATCAACCGTATCTGGAAGTTATTCTAAACAACCGTATCTGGAAATTTTTCTAAACAACCGTATCTGGAAGTTATTCTTAATCAACCATATCTGGAAGTTATTCTAATCAACCGTATCTGGAAGTTATTCTAATCAACTCTATCTGGAAGTTATTCTAATCAACCGTATCTGGAAGTTATTCTAATCAACCGTATCTGGAAATTATTCTAATCAACGTATCTGGAAGTTATTCTAATCAACCGTATCTGGAAGTTATTCTAATCAACCGTATCTGGAAGTTATTCTAGACTACCGTATCTGGAAGTTCTTCTCAATCATTATTATCTGGAAGTTATTTTAAATCAACACTATCTGGAAGTTATTCTAATCAACACTATCTGGAAGTTATTCTAATCAACCGTATCAGGAAGTTATTCTAAACAACCGTATCTGGAAGTTATTCGTATCAACTGTATCTGGAAGTTATTCTAATCAACATTATCTGGAAGTTATTCTCAACAACCGTATCTGGACGCTATTCTAATCAACCGTATCTGGAAGTTATTCTAATCAACCGTATCTGGAAGCTATTCTAATCAACTGTATCTGGAAGTTATTCTAATCAACCGTATCTGGAAGTTATTCTAATCAACCGTATCTGGAAATTATTCTAATCAACGTATCTGGAAGTTATTCTAATCAACCGTATCTGGAAGTTATTCTAGACAACCGTATCTGGAATTTATTCTCAATCATTATTATCTGGAATTTATTTTAAATCAACAATATCTGGAAGTTATTCTAATCAACACTATCTGGAAGCTATTCTAATCAACTGTATCTGGAAGTTATTCTAATCAACCGTATCTGGAAGTTATTCTAATCAATGTATCTGGAAGTTATTATAATCAACCGTATCTTGAAGTTATTCTAATCAACCGTATCTGGAAGTTATTCTAGACAACCGTATCTGGAATTTATTCTCAATCATTATTATCTGGAAGTTATTTTAAATCAACACTATCTGGAAGTTATTCTAATCAACACTATCTGGAAGTTATTCTAATCAACCGTATCTGCAAGTTATTCTAAACAACCGTATCTGGAAGTTATTCTAAACAACCGTATCTGGAAGTTATTCTAATCATCCGTATCTGGAAGTTATTCTAATCAACCGTATCTGGAAGTTATTCTAATCAACCGTATATGGAAGTTATTCTAATCAACCGTATCTGGAAGTTATTCTAATCAACTGTATCTGGTAGTTATTCTAATCAACACTATCTGTAAGTTATTCTAATCAATCGTATCTGGAAGTTATTCTAATCAACACTATCTGGAAGTTATTCTAATCAACACTATCTGGAAGTTATTCTAATCAATCGTATCTGGAAGTTATTCTAATCAACACTATCTGGAAGTTATTCTAATCAATACTATCTGGAAGTTATTCTAATCAACCGTGTCTGGAAGTTATTCTTAATCAACCGTATCTGGAAGTTTTTCTAAACAACCGTATCTGGAAGTTACTCTTAATCAACACTATCTGGAAGTTATTCTAATCAACACTATCTGGAAGTTATTCTAATCAACCGTATCTGGAAGTTATTCTGATCAACCGTATCTGGAAGTTATTCTAATCAACCGTATCTGGAAGTTATTCTAAATCAACACTATCTAGAAGTTATTCTAAACAACGGTATCTGGAAGTTATTCTAATCAACACTATCTGGAAGTTATTCTAATCAACACTTTTTGGAAGTTATTCCAATCAACACTATCTGGAAGTTATTCTAAACAACTGTATCTGGAAGTTATTCTAAACAACCGTATATGGAAGTTATTCTAATCAAATGTATCTGGAAGTTATTCTAATCACCCGTATCTGGAAGTTATTCTAATCAACCGTATCTTGAAATTATTCTAATCAACGTATCTGGAAGTTATTCTAATCAACCGTATCTGGAAGTTATTCTAATCAACACTATCTGGAAGTTATTCTAATCAACCGTATCTGGAAGTTATTCTAATCAACCGTATCTGGAAGTTATTCTAGACTACCATATCTGGAAGTTCTTCTCAATCATTATTATCTGGAAGTTATTTTAAATCAACACTATCTGGAAGTTATTCTAATCAACACTATCTGGAAGTTATTCTAATCAACCGTATCAGGAAGTTATTTTAAACAACCGTATCTGGAAGTTATTCGTATCAACTGTATCTGGAAGTTATTCTAATCAACAGTATCTGGAAGTTATTCTCAACAACCGTATCTGGACGCTATTCTAATCAACCGTATCTGGAAGTTATTCTAATCAACCGTATCTGGAAGCTATTCTAATCAACTGTATCTGGAAGTTATTCTAATCAACCGTATCTGGAAGTTATTCTAATCAACCATATCTGGAAATTATTCTAATCAACGTATCTGGAAGTTATTCTAATCAACCGTATCTGGAAGTTATTCTAGACAACCGTATCTGGAATTTATTCTCAATCATTATTATCTGGAATTTATTTTAAATCAACAATATCTGGAAGTTATTCTAATCAACACTATCTGGAAGCTATTCTAATCAACTGTATCTGGAAGTTATTCTAATCAACCGTATCTGGAAGTTATTCTAATCAATGTATCTGGAAGTTATTATAATCAACCGTATCTTGAAGTTATTCTAATCAACCGTATCTGGAAGTTATTCTAGACAACCGTATCTGGAATTTATTCTCAATCATTATTATCTGGAAGTTATTTTAAATCAACACTATCTGGAAGTTATTCTAATCAACACTATCTGGAAGTTATTCTAATCAACCGTATCTGCAAGTTATTCTAAACAACCGTATCTGGAAGTTATTCTAAACAACCGTATCTGGAAGTTATTCTAATCATCCGTATCTGGAAGTTATTCTAATCAACCGTATCTGGAAGTTATTCTAATCAACCGTATCTGGAAGTTATTCTAATCAACTGTATCTGGTAGTTATTCTAATCAACACTATCTGTAAGTTATTCTAATCAATCGTATCTGGAAGTTATTCTAATCAACACTATCTGGAAGTTATTCTAATCAACACTATCTGGAAGTTATTCTAATCAATCGTATCTGGAAGTTATTCTAATCAACACTATCTGGAAGTTATTCTAATCAACACTATCTGGAAGTTATTCTAATCAACCGTGTCTGGAAGTTATTCTTAATCAACCGTATCTGGAAGTTTTTCTAAACAACCGTATCTGGAAGTTACTCTTAATCAACACTATCTGGAAGTTATTCTAATCAACACTATCTGGAAGTTATTCTAATCAACACTATCTGGAAGTTATTCTAATCAACACTTTTTGGAAGTTATTCCAATCAACACTATCTGGAAGTTATTCTAAACAACTGTATCTGGAAGTTATTCTAATCACCCGTATCTGGAAGTTATTCTAATCAACCGTATCTTGAAATTATTCTAATCAACGTATCTGGAAGTTATTCTAATCAACCGTATCTGGAAGTTATTCTAATCAACACTATCTGGAAGTTATTCTAATCAACCGTATCTGGAAGTTATTCTAATCAACCGTATCTGGAAGTTATTCTAGACTACCGTATCTGGAAGTTCTTCTCAATCATTATTATCTGGAAGTTATTTTAAATCAACACTATCTGGAAGTTATTCTAATCAACACTATCTGGAAGTTATTCTAATCAACCGTATCAGGAAGTTATTCTAAACAACCGTATCTGGAAGTTATTCGTATCAACTGTATCTGGAAGTTATTCTAATCAACAGTATCTGGAAGTTATTCTCAACAACCGTATCTGGACGCTATTCTAATCAACCGTATCTGGAAGTTATTCTAATCAACCGTATCTGGAAGCTATTCTAATCAACTGTATCTGGAAGTTATTCTAATCAACCGTATCTGGAAGTTATTCTAATCAACCATATCTGGAAATTATTCTAATCAACGTATCTGGAAGTTATTCTAATCAACCGTATCTGGAAGTTATTCTAGACAACCCTATCTGGAATTTATTCTCAATCATTATTATCTGGAATTTATTTTAAATCAACAATATCTGGAAGTTATTCTAATCAACACTATCTGGAAGCTATTCTAATCAACTGTATCTGGAAATTATTCTAATCAACCGTATCTGGAAGTTATTCTAATCAACCGTATCTGGAAGTTATTCTAGACAACCGTATCTGGAATTTATTCTCAATCATTATTATCTGGAAGTTATTTTAAATCAACACTATCTGGAAGTTATTCTAATCAACACTATCTGGAAGTTATTCTAATCAACCGTATCTGCAAGTTATTCTAAACAACCGTATCTGGAAGTTATTCTAAACAACCGTATCTGGAAGTTATTCTAATCATCCGTATCTGGAAGTTATTCTAATCAACCGTATCTGGAAGTTATTCTAATCAACCGTATATGGAAGTTATTCTAATCAACCGTATCTGGAAGTTATTCTAATCAACTGTATCTGGTAGTTATTCTAATCAACACTATCTGTAAGTTATTCTAATCAATCGTATCTGGAAGTTATTCTAATCAACACTATCTGGAAGTTATTCTAATCAACACTATCTGGAAGTTATTCTAATCAATCGTATCTGGAAGTTATTCTAATCAACACTATCTGGAAGTTATTCTAATCAACACTTTTTGGAAGTTATTCCAATCAACACTATCTGGAAGTTATTCTAAACAACTGTATCTGGAAGTTATTCTAAACAACCGTATATGGAAGTTATTCTAATCAAATGTATCTGGAAGTTATTCTAATCACCCGTATCTGGAAGTTATTCTAATCAACCGTATCTTGAAATTATTCTAATCAACGTATCTGGAAGTTATTCTAATCAACCGTATCTGGAAGTTATTCTAATCAACACTATCTGGAAGTTATTCTAATCAACCGTATCTGGAAGTTATTCTAATCAACCGTATCTGGAAGTTATTCTAGACTACCGTATCTGGAAGTTCTTCTCAATCATTATTATTACATTTAAGTCATTATTATCTGGAAGTTATTTTAAATCAACACTATCTGGAAGTTATTCTAATCAACACTATCTGGAAGTTATTCTAATCAACCGTATCAGGAAGTTATTCTAAACAACCGTATCTGGAAGTTATTCATATCAACTGTATCTGGAAGTTATTCTAATCAACAGTATCTGGAAGTTATTCTCAACAACCGTATCTGGACGCTATTCTAATCAACCGTATCTGGAAGTTATTCTAATCAACCGTATCTGGAAGCTATTCTAATCAACTGTATCTGGAAGTTATTCTAGACAACCGTATCTGGAATTTATTCTCAATCATTATTATCTGGAATTTATTTTAAATCAACAATATCTGGAAGTTATTCTAATCAACACTATCTGGAAGCTATTCTAATCAACTGTATCTGGAAGTTATTCTAATCAACCGTATCTGGAAGTTATTCTAATCAATGTATCTGGAAGTTATTATAATCAACCGTATCTTGAAGTTATTCTAATCAACCGTATCTGGAAGTTATTCTAGACAACCGTATCTGGAATTTATTCTCAATCATTATTATCTGGAAGTTATTTTAAATCAACACTATCTGGAAGTTATTCTAATCAACACTATCTGGAAGTTATTCTAATCAACCGTATCTGCAAGTTATTCTAAACAACCGTATCTGGAAGTTATTCTAAACAACCGTATCTGGAAGTTATTCTAAACAACCGTATCTGGAAGTTATTCTAATCATCCGTATCTGGAAGTTATACTAATCAACCGTATCTGGAAGTTATTCTAATCAACCGTATATGGAAGTTATTCTAATCAACCGTATCTGGAAGTTATTCTAATCAACTGTATCTGGTAGTTATTCTAATCAACACTATCTGTAAGTTATTCTAATCAATCGTATCTGGAAGTTATTCTAATCAACACTATCTGGAAGTTATTCTAATCAACACTATCTGGAAGTTATTCTAATCAATCGTATCTGGAAGTTATTCTAATCAACACTATCTGGAAGTTATTCTAATCAACACTATCTGGAAGTTATTCTAATCAACCGTGTCTGGAAGTTATTCTTAATCAACCGTATCTGGAAGTTTTTCTAAACAACCGTATCTGGAAGTTACTCTTAATCAACACTATCTGGAAGTTATTCTAATCAACACTATCTGGAAGTTATTCTAATCAACCGTATCTGGAAGTTATTCTGATCAACCGTATCTGGAAGTTATTCTAATCAACCGTATCTGGAAGTTATTCTAAATCAACACTATCTAGAAGTTATTCTAAACAACGGTATCTGGAAGTTATTCTAATCAACACTATCTGGAAGTTATTCTAATCAACACTTTTTGGAAGTTATTCCAATCAACACTATCTGGAAGTTATTCTAAACAACCGTATCTGGAAGTTATTCTAATCATCCGTATCTGGAAGTTATTCTAATCAACCGTATCTGGAAGTTATTCTAATCAACCGTATATGGAAGTTATTCTAATCAACCGTATCTGGAAGTTATTCTAATCAACTGTATCTGGTAGTTATTCTAATCAACACTATCTGTAAGTTATTCTAATCAATACTATCTGGAAGTTATTCTAATCAACACTATCTGGAAGTTATTCTAATCAATCGTATCTGGAAGTTATTCTAATCAACACTATCTGGAAGTTATTCTAATCAATACTATCTGGAAGTTATTCTAATCAACCGTGTCTGGAAGTTATTCTTAATCAACCGTATCTGGAAGTTTTTCTAAACAACCGTATCTGGAAGTTACTCTTAATCAACACTATCTGGAAGTTATTCTAATCAACACTATCTGGAAGTTATTCTAATCAACCGTATCTGGAAGTTATTCTGATCAACCGTATCTGGAAGTTATTCTAATCAACCGTATCTGGAAGTTATTCTAAATCAACACTATCTAGAAGTTATTCTAAACAACGGTATCTGGAAGTTATTCTAATCAACACTATCTGGAAGTTATTCTAATCAACACTTTTTGGAAGTTATTCCAATCAACACTATCTGGAAGTTATTCTAAACAACTGTATCTGGAAGTTATTCTAAACAACCGTATATGGAAGTTATTCTAATCAAATGTATCTGGAAGTTATTCTAATCACCCGTATCTGGAAGTTATTCTAATCAACCGTATCTTGAAATTATTCTAGTCAACGTATCTGGAAGTTATTCTAATCAACCGTATCTGGAAGTTATTCTAATCAACACTATCTGGAAGTTATTCTAATCAACCGTATCTGGAAGTTATTCTAATCAACCGTATCTGGAAGTTATTCTAGACTACCGTATCTGGAAGTTCTTCTCAATCATTATTATCTGGAAGTTATTTTAAATCAACACTATCTGGAAGTTATTCTAATCAACACTATCTGGAAGTTATTCTAATCAACCGTATCAGGAAGTTATTCTAAACAACCGTATCTGGAAGTTATTCGTATCAACTGTATCTGGAAGTTATTCTAATCAACAGTATCTGGAAGTTATTCTCAACAACCGTATCTGGACGCTATTCTAATCAACCGTATCTGGAAGTTATTCTAATCAACCGTATCTGGAAGCTATTCTAATCAACTGTATCTGGAAGTTATTCTAATCAACAGTATCTGGAAGTTATTCTAATCAACCATATCTGGAAATTATTCTAATCAACGTATCTGGAAGTTATTCTAATCAACCGTATCTGGAAGTTATTCTAGACAACCGTATCTGGAATTTATTCTCAATCATTATTATCTGGAATTTATTTTAAATCAACAATATCTGGAAGTTATTCTAATCAATACTATCTGGAAGCTATTCTAATCAACTGTATCTGGAAGTTATTCTAATCAACCGTATCTGGAAGTTATTCTAATCAATGTATCTGGAAGTTATTATAATCAACCGTATCTTGAAGTTATTCTAATCAACCGTATCTGGAAGTTATTCTAGACAACCGTATCTGGAATTTATTCTCAATCATTATTATCTGGAAGTTATTTTAAATCAACACTATCTGGAAGTTATTCTAATCAACACTATCTGGAAGTTATTCTAATCAACCGTATCTGCAAGTTATTCTAAACAACCGTATCTGGAAGTTATTCTAAACAACCGTATCTGGAAGTTATTCTAATCATCCGTATCTGGAAGTTATTCTAATCAACCGTATCTGGAAGTTATTCTAATCAACCGTATATGGAAGTTATTCTAATCAACCGTATCTGGAAGTTATTCTAATCAACTGTATCTGGTAGTTATTCTAATCAACACTATCTGTAAGTTATTCTAATCAATCGTATCTGGAAGTTATTCTAATCAACACTATCTGGAAGTTATTCTAATCAACACTATCTGGAAGTTATTCTAATCAATCGTATCTGGAAGTTATTCTAATCAACACTATCTGGAAGTTATTCTAATCAACACTATCTGGAAGTTATTCTAATCAACCGTGTCTGGAAGTTATTCTTAATCAACCGTATCTGGAAGTTTTTCTAAACAACCGTATCTGGAAGTTACTCTTAATCAACACTATCTGGAAGTTATTCTAATCAACACTATCTGGAAGTTATTCTAATCAACCGTATCTGGAAGTTATTCTGATCAACCGTATCTGGAAGTTATTCTAATCAACCGTATCTGGAAGTTATTCTAAATCAACACTATCTAGAAGTTATTCTAAACAACGGTATCTGGAAGTTATTCTAATCAACACTATCTGGAAGTTATTCTAATCAACACTTTTTGGAAGTTATTCCAATCAACACTATCTGGAAGTTATTCTAATCAACCGTATCTGGAAGTTATTCTAAACAACCGTATCTGGAAGTTATTCTAATCAACACTATCTGGAAGTTATTCTAATCAACACTTTTTGGAAGTTATTCCAATCAACACTATCTGGTAGTTATTCTAATCAACACGATCTGGAAGTTATTCTAATCAACACTATCTGGAAGTTATTTTAAATCAACACTATCTGGAAGTTATTCTAATCAACACTATCTGGAAGTTATTCTAATCAACCGTATCTGGAAGTTATTCTAAACAACCGTATCTGGAAATTTTTCTAAACAACCGTATCTGGAAGTTATTCTTAATCAACCATATCTGGAAGTTATTCTAATCAACCGTATCTGGAAGTTATTCTAATCAACTCTATCTGGAAGTTATTCTAATCAACCGTATCTGGAAGTTATTCTAATCAACCGTATCTGGAAATTATTCTAATCAACGTATCTGGAAGTTATTCTAATCAACCGTATCTGGAAGTTATTCTAATCAACCGTATCTGGAAGTTATTCTAGACTACCGTATCTGGAAGTTCTTCTCAATCATTATTATCTGGAAGTTATTTTAAATCAACACTATCTGGAAGTTATTCTAATCAACACTATCTGGAAGTTATTCTAATCAACCGTATCAGGAAGTTATTCTAAACAACCGTATCTGGAAGTTATTCGTATCAACTGTATCTGGAAGTTATTCTAATCAACAGTATCTGGAAGTTATTCTCAACAACCGTATCTGGACGCTATTCTAATCAACCGTATCTGGAAGTTATTCTAATCAACCGTATCTGGAAGCTATTCTAATCAACTGTATCTGGAAGTTATTCTAATCAACCGTATCTGGAAGTTATTCTAATCAACCGTATCTGGAAATTATTCTAATCAACGTATCTGGAAGTTATTCTAATCAACCGTATCTGGAAGTTATTCTAGACAACCGTATCTGGAATTTATTCTCAATCATTATTATCTGGAATTTATTTTAAATCAACAATATCTGGAAGTTATTCTAATCAACACTATCTGGAAGCTATTCTAATCAACTGTATCTGGAAGTTATTCTAATCAACCGTATCTGGAAGTTATTCTAATCAATGTATCTGGAAGTTATTATAATCAACCGTATGTTGAAGTTATTCTAATCAACCGTATCTGGAAGTTATTCTAGACAACCGTATCTGGAATTTATTCTCAATCATTATTATCTGGAAGTTATTTTAAATCAACACTATCTGGAAGTTATTCTAATCAACACTATCTGGAAGTTATTCTAATCAACCGTATCTGCAAGTTATTCTAAACAACCGTATCTGGAAGTTATTCTAAACAACCGTATCTGGAAGTTATTCTAATCATCCGTATCTGGAAGTTATTCTAATCAACCGTATCTGGAAGTTATTCTAATCAACCGTATATGGAAGTTATTCTAATCAACCGTATCTGGAAGTTATTCTAATCAACTGTATCTGGTAGTTATTCTAATCAACACTATCTGGAAGTTATTCTAATCAACACTATCTGGAAGTTATTCTAATCAACCGTATCTGGAAGTTATTCTGATCAACCGTATCTGGAAGTTATTCTAATCAACCGTATCTGGAAGTTATTCTAAATCAACACTATCTAGAAGTTATTCTAAACAACGGTATCTGGAAGTTATTCTAATCAACACTATCTGGAAGTTATTCTAATCAACACTTTTTGGAAGTTATTCCAATCAACACTATCTGGAAGTTATTCTAAACAACTGTATCTGGAAGTTATTCTAAACAACCGTATATGGAAGTTATTCTAATCAAATGTATCTGGAAGTTATTCTAATCACCGTATCTGGAAGTTATTCTAATCAACCGTATCTTGAAATTATTCTAATCAACGTATCTGGAAGTTATTCTAATCAACCGTATCTGGAAGTTATTCTAATCAACACTATCTGGAAGTTATTCTAATCAACCGTATCTGGAAGTTATTCTAATCAACCGTATCTGGAAGTTATTCTAGACTACCGTATCTGGAAGTTCTTCTCAATCATTATTATCTGGAAGTTATTTTAAATCAACACTATCTGGAAGTTATTCTAATCAACACTATCTGGAAGTTATTCTAATCAACCGTATCTGGAAGTTATTCGTATCAACTGTATCTGGAAGTTATTCTAATCAACAGTATCTGGAAGTTATTCTCAACAACCGTATCTGGACGCTATTCTAATCAACCGTATCTGGAAGTTATTCTAATCAACCGTATTTGGAGCTATTCTAATCAACTGTATCTGGAAGTTATTCTAATCAACCGTATCTGGAAGTTATTCTAATCAACCATTTCTGGAAATTATTCTAATCAACGTATCTGGAAGTTATTCTAATCAACCGTATCTGGAAGTTATTCTAGACAACCGTATCTGGAATTTATTCTCAATCATTATTATCTGGAATTTATTTTAAATCAACAATATCTGGAAGTTATTCTAATCAACACTATCTGGAAGCTATTCTAATCAACTGTATCTGGAAGTTATTCTAATCAACCGTATCTGGAAGTTATTCTAATCAATGTATCTGGAAGTTATTATAATCAACCGTATCTTGAAGTTATTCTAATCAACCGTATCTGGAAGTTATTCTAGACAACCGTATCTGGAATTTATTCTCAATCATTATTATCTGGAAGTTATTTTAAATCAACACTATCTGGAAGTTATTCTAATCAACACTATCTGGAAGTTATTCTAATCAACCGTATCTGCAAGTTATTCTAAACAACCGTATCTGGAAGTTATTCTAAACAACCGTATCTGGAAGTTATTCTAATCATCCGTATCTGGACGCTATTCTAATCAACCGTATCTGGAAGTTATTCTAATCAACCGTATCTGGAAGCTATTCTAATCAACTGTATCTGGAAGTTATTCTAATCAACCGTATCTGGAAGTTATTCTAATCAACCATATCTGGAAATTATTCTAATCAACGTATCTGGAAGTTATTCTAATCAACCGTATCTGGAAGTTATTCTAGACAACCGTATCTGGAATTTATTCTCAATCATTATTATCTGGAATTTATTTTAAATCAACAATATCTGGAAGTTATTCTAATCAATACTATCTGGAAGCTATTCTAATCAACTGTATCTGGAAGTTATTCTAATCAACCGTATCTGGAAGTTATTCTAATCAATGTATCTGGAAGTTATTATAATCAACCGTATCTTGAAGTTATTCTAATCAACCGTATCTGGAAGTTATTCTAGACAACCGTATCTGGAATTTATTCTCAATCATTATTATCTGGAAGTTATTTTAAATCAACACTATCTGGAAGTTATTCTAATCAACACTATCTGGAAGTTATTCTAATCAACCGTATCTGCAAGTTATTCTAAACAACCGTATCTGGAAGTTATTCTAAACAACCGTATCTGGAAGTTATTCTAATCATCCGTATCTGGAAGTTATTCTAATCAACCGTATCTGGAAGTTATTCTAATCAACCGTATATGGAAGTTATTCTAATCAACCGTATCTGGAAGTTATTCTAATCAACTGTATCTGGTAGTTATTCTAATCAACACTATCTGTAAGTTATTCTAATCAATCGTATCTGGAAGTTATTCTAATCAACACTATCTGGAAGTTATTCTAATCAACACTATCTGGAAGTTATTCTAATCAATCGTATCTGGAAGTTATTCTAATCAACACTATCTGGAAGTTATTCTAATCAACACTATCTGGAAGTTATTCTAATCAACCGTGTCTGGAAGTTATTCTTAATCAACCGTATCTGGAAGTTTTTCTAAACAACCGTATCTGGAAGTTACTCTTAATCAACACTATCTAGAAGTTATTCTAATCAACACTATCTGGAAGTTATTCTAATCAACCGTATCTGGAAGTTATTCTGATCAACCGTATCTGGAAGTTATTCTAATCAACCGTATCTGGAAGTTATTCTAAATCAACACTATCTAGAAGTTATTCTAAACAACGGTATCTGGAAGTTATTCTAATCAACACTATCTGGAAGTTATTCTAATCAACACTTTTTGGAAGTTATTCCAATCAACACTATCTGGAAGTTATTCTAATCAACCGTATCTGGAAGTTATTCTAAACAACCGTATCTGGAAGTTATTCTAATCAACACTATCTGGAAGTTATTCTAATCAACACTTTTTGGAAGTTATTCCAATCAACACTATCTGGTAGTTATTCTAATCAACACGATCTGGAAGTTATTCTAATCAACACTATCTGGAAGTTATTTTAAATCAACACTATCTGGAAGTTATTCTAATCAACACTATCTGGAAGTTATTCTAATCAACCGTATCTGGAAATTTTTCTAAACAACCGTATCTGGAAGTTATTCTTAATCAACCATATCTGGAAGTTATTCTAATTAACCGTATCTGGAAGTTATTCTAATCAACTCTATCTGGAAGTTATTCTAATCAACCGTATCTGGAAGTTATTCTAATCAACCGTATCTGGAAATTATTCTAATCAACGTATCTGGAAGTTATTCTAATCAACCGTATCTGGAAGTTATTCTAATCAACCGTATCTGGAAGTTATTCTAGACTACCGTATCTGGAAGTTCTTCTCAATCATTATTATCTGGAAGTTATTTTAAATCAACACTATCTGGAAGTTATTCTAATCAACACTATCTGGAAGTTATTCTAATCAACCGTATCAGGAAGTTATTCTAAACAACCGTATCTGGAAGTTATTCGTATCAACTGTATCTGGAAGTTATTCTAATCAACAGTATCTGGAAGTTATTCTCAACAACAGTATCTGGACGCTATTCTAATCAACCGTATCTGGAAGTTATTCTAATCAACCGTATCTGGAAGCTATTCTAATCAACTGTATCTGGAAGTTATTCTAATCAACCGTATCTGGAAGTTATTCTAATCAACCGTATCTGGAAATTATTCTAATCAACGTATCTGGAAGTTATTCTAATCAACCGTATCTGGAAGTTATTCTAGACAACCGTATCTGGAATTTATTCTCAATCATTATTATCTGGAATTTATTTTAAATCAACAATATCTGGAAGTTATTCTAATCAACACTATCTGGAAGCTATTCTAATCAACTGTATCTGGAAGTTATTCTAATCAACCGTATCTGGAAGTTATTCTAATCAATGTATCTGGAAGTTATTATAATCAACCGTATGTTGAAGTTATTCTAATCAACCGTATCTGGAAGTTATTCTAGACAACCGTATCTGGAATTTATTCTCAATCATTATTATCTGGAAGTTATTTTAAATCAACACTATCTGGAAGTTATTCTAATCAACACTATCTGGAAGTTATTCTAATCAACCGTATCTGCAAGTTATTCTAAACAACCGTATCTGGAAGTTATTCTAAACAACCGTATCTGGAAGTTATTCTAATCATCCGTATCTGGAAGTTATTCTAATCAACCGTATCTGGAAGTTATTCTAATCAACCGTATATGGAAGTTATTCTAATCAACCGTATCTGGAAGTTATTCTAATCAACTGTATCTGGTAGTTATTCTAATCAACACTATCTGTAAGTTATTCTAATCAATCGTATCTGGAAGTTATTCTAATCAACACTATCTGGAAGTTATTCTAATCAACACTATCTGGAAGTTATTCTAATCAATCGTATCTGGAAGTTATTCTAATCAACACTATCTGGAAGTTATTCTAATCAATACTATCTGGAAGTTATTCTAATCAACCGTGTCTGGAAGTTATTCTTAATCAACCGTATCTGGAAGTTTTTCTAAACAACCGTATCTGGAAGTTACTCTTAATCAACACTATCTGGAAGTTATTCTAATCAACACTATCTGGAAGTTATTCTAATCAACCGTATCTGGAAGTTATTCTGATCAACCGTATCTGGAAGTTATTCTAATCAACCGTATCTGGAAGTTATTCTAAATCAACACTATCTAGAAGTTATTCTAAACAATGGTATCTGGAAGTTATTCTAATCAACACTATCTGGAAGTTATTCTAATCAACACTTTTTGGAAGTTATTCCAATCAACACTATCTGGAAGTTATTCTAAACAACTGTATCTGGAAGTTATTCTAAACAACCGTATATGGAAGTTATTCTAATCAAATGTATCTGGAAGTTATTCTAATCACCCGTATCTGGAAGTTATTCTAATCAACCGTATCTTGAAATTATTCTAATCAACGTATCTGGAAGTTATTCTAATCAACCGTATCTGGAAGTTATTCTAATCAACACTATCTGGAAGTTATTCTAATCAACCGTATCTGGAAGTTATTCTAATCAACCGTATCTGGAAGTTATTCTAGACTACCGTATCTGGAAGTTCTTCTCAATCATTATTATCTGGAAGTTATTTTAAATCAACACTATCTGGAAGTTATTCTAATCAACACTATCTGGAAGTTATTCTAATCAACCGTATCTGGAAGTTATTCGTATCAACTGTATCTGGAAGTTATTCTAATCAACAGTATCTGGAAGTTATTCTCAACAACCGTATCTGGACGCTATTCTAATCAACCGTATCTGGAAGTTATTCTAATCAACCGTATTTGGAGCTATTCTAATCAACTGTATCTGGAAGTTATTCTAATCAACCGTATCTGGAAGTTATTCTAATCAACCATATCTGGAAATTATTCTAATCAACGTATCTGGAAGTTATTCTAATCAACCGTATCTGGAAGTTATTCTAGACAACCGTATCTGGAATTTATTCTCAATCATTATTATCTGGAATTTATTTTAAATCAACAATATCTGGAAGTTATTCTAATCAACACTATCTGGAAGCTATTCTAATCAACTGTATCTGGAAGTTATTCTAATCAACCGTATCTGGAAGTTATTCTAATCAATGTATCTGGAAGTTATTATAATCAACCGTATCTTGAAGTTATTCTAATCAACCGTATCTGGAAGTTATTCTAGACAACCGTATCTGGAATTTATTCTCAATCATTATTATCTGGAAGTTATTTTAAATCAACACTATCTGGAAGTTATTCTAATCAACACTATCTGGAAGTTATTCTAATCAACCGTATCTGCAAGTTATTCTAAACAACCGTATCTGGAAGTTATTCTAAACAACCGTATCTGGAAGTTATTCTAATCATCCGTATCTGGAAGTTATTCTAATCAACCGTATCTGGAAGTTATTCTAATCAACCGTATATGGAAGTTATTCTGATCAACCGTATCTGGAAGTTATTCTAATCAACCGTATCTGGAAGTTATTCTAAATCAACACTATCTAGAAGTTATTCTAAACAACGGTATCTGGAAGTTATTCTAATCAACACTATCTGGAAGTTATTCTAAATCAACACTATCTAGAAGTTATTCTAAACAACGGTATCTGGAAGTTATTCTAATCAACACTATCTGGACGTTATTCTAATCAACACTTTTTGGAAGTTATTCCAATCAACACTATCTGGAAGTTATTCTAAACAACTGTATCTGGAAGTTATTCTAAACAACCGTATATGGAAGTTATTCTAATCAAATGTATCTGGAAGTTATTCTAATCACCCGTATCTGGAAGTTATTCTAATCAACCGTATCTTGAAATTATTCTAATCAACGTATCTGGAAGTTATTCTAATCAACCGTATCTGGAAGTTATTCTAATCAACACTATCTGGAAGTTATTCTAAATCAACACTATCTGGAAGTTATTCTAATCAACACTATCTGGAAGTTATTCTAATCAATCATATCTGGAAGTTATTCTAATCAACACTATGTGGAAGTCATTCTAATCAACCGTATCTGGAAGTTATTCTAATCAACCGTATCTGGAAGTTATTCTAATCAACCGTATCTGGAAGTTATTCTAATCAACCGTATATGGAAGTTATTCTAAACAACCGTATCTGGAAGTTATTCTTAATCAACCGTATCTGGAAGTTTTCTAAACAACCGTATCTGGAAGTTATTCTAAATCAACACTATCTGGAAGTTATTCTAAATCAACACTATCTGGAAGTTATTCTAATCAACCGTATATGGAAGTTATTCTAATCAACCGTATCTGGAAGTTATTCTAAACAACCGTATCTGGAAGTTATTCTTATCAACAGTATCTGGAAGTTATTCTAATCAACAGTATCTGGAAGTTATTCTCAACAACCGTATCTGGACGCTATTCTAATCAACCGTATCTGGAAGTTATTCTAATCAACCGTATCTGGAAGCTATTCTAATCAACTGTATCTGGAAGTTATTCTAATCAACCGTATCTGGAAGTTATTCTAATCAACCGTATCTGGAAATTATTCTAATCAACGTATCTGGAAGTTATTCTAATCAACCGTATCTGGAAGTTATTCTAGACAACCGTATCTGGAATTTATTCTCAATCATTATTATCTGGAATTTATTTTAAATCAACAATATCTGGAAGTTATTCTAATCAACACTATCTGGAAGCTATTCTAATCAACTGTATCTGGAAGTTATTCTAATCAACCGTATCTGGAAGTTATTCTAATCAACTGTATCTGGAAGTTATTCTAATCAACCGTATCTGGAAGTTATTCTAATCAACCGTATCTGGAAGTTATTCTAGACAACCGTATCTGGAATTTATTCTCAATCATTATTATCTGGAAGTTATTTTAAATCAACACTATCTGGAAGTTATTCTAATCAACACTATCTGGAAGTTATTCTAATCAACCGTATCTGCAAGTTATTCTAATCAAATGTATCTGGAAGTTATTCTAATCACCCGTATCTGGAAGTTATTCTAATCAACCGTATCTTGAAATTATTCTAATCAACGTATCTGGAAGTTATTCTAATCAACCGTATCTGGAAGTTATTCTAATCAACACTATCTGGAAGTTATTCTAATCAACCGTATCTGGAAGTTATTCTAATCAACCGTATATGGAAGTTATTCTAATCAACCGTATCTGGAAGTTATTCTAATCAACTGTATCTGGTAGTTATTCTAATCAACACTATCTGTAAGTTATTCTAATCAATCGTATCTGGAAGTTATTCTAATCAACACTATCTGGAAGTTATTCTAATCAACACTATCTGGAAGTTATTCTAATCAATCGTATCTGGAAGTTATTCTAATCAACACTATCTGGAAGTTATTCTAATCAACACTATCTGGAAGTTATTCTAATCAACCGTGTCTGGAAGTTATTCTTAATCAACCGTATCTGGAAGTTTTTCTAAACAACCGTATCTGGAAGTTACTCTTAATCAACACTATCTGGAAGTTATTCTAATCAACACTATCTGGAAGTTATTCTAATCAACCGTATCTGGAAGTTATTCTGATCAACCGTATCTGGAAGTTATTCTAATCAACCGTATCTGGAAGTTATTCTAAATCAACACTATCTAGAAGTTATTCTAAACAACGGTATCTGGAAGTTATTCTAATCAACACTATCTGGAAGTTATTCTAATCAACACTTTTTGGAAGTTATTCCAATCAACACTATCTGGAAGTTATTCTAAACAACTGTATCTGGAAGTTATTCTAAACAACCGTATATGGAAGTTATTCTAATCAAATGTATCTGGAAGTTATTCTAATCACCCGTATCTGGAAGTTATTCTAATCAACCGTATCTTGAAATTATTCTAATCAACGTATCTGGAAGTTATTCTAATCAACCGTATCTGGAAGTTATTCTAATCAACACTATCTGGAAGTTATTCTAAATCAACACTATCTGGAAGTTATTCTAATCAACACTATCTGGAAGTTATTCTAATCAATCATATCTGGAAGTTATTCTAATCAACACTATGTGGAAGTCATTCTAATCAACCGTATCTGGAAGTTATTCTAATCAACCGTATCTGGAAGTTATTCTAATCAACCGTATCTGGAAGTTATTCTAATCAACCGTATATGGAAGTTATTCTAAACAACCGTATCTGGAAGTTATTCTTAATCAACCGTATCTGGAAGTTTTTCTAAACAACCGTATCTGGAAGTTATTCTAAATCAACACTATCTGGAAGTTATTCTAAATCAACACTATCTGGAAGTTATTCTAATCAACCGTATATGGAAGTTATTCTAATCAACCGTATCTGGAAGTTATTCTAAACAACCGTATCTGGAAGTTATTCTTATCAACAGTATCTGGAAGTTATTCTAATCAACAGTATCTGGAAGTTATTCTCAACAACCGTATCTGGACGCTATTCTAATCAACCGTATCTGGAAGTTATTCTAATCAACCGTATCTGGAAGCTATTCTAATCAACTGTATCTGGAAGTTATTCTAATCAACCGTATCTGGAAGTTATTCTAATCAACCGTATCTGGAAATTATTCTAATCAACGTATCTGGAAGTTATTCTAATCAACCGTATCTGGAAGTTATTCTAGACAACCGTATCTGGAATTTATTCTCAATCATTATTATCTGGAATTTATTTTAAATCAACAATATCTGGAAGTTATTCTAATCAACACTATCTGGAAGCTATTCTAATCAACTGTATCTGGAAGTTATTCTAATCAACCGTATCTGGAAGTTATTCTAATCAACTGTATCTGGAAGTTATTCTAATCAACCGTATCTGGAAGTTATTCTAATCAACCGTATCTGGAAGTTATTCTAGACAACCATATCTGGAATTTATTCTCAATCATTATTATCTGGAAGTTATTTTAAATCAACACTATCTGGAAGTTATTCTAATCAACACTATCTGGAAGTTATTCTAATCAACCGTATCTGCAAGTTATTCTAATCAAATGTATCTGGAAGTTATTCTAATCACCCGTATCTGGAAGTTATTCTAATCAACCGTATCTTGAAATTATTCTAATCAACGTATCTGGAAGTTATTCTAATCAACCGTATCTGGAAGTTATTCTAATCAACACTATCTGGAAGTTATTCTAAATCAACACTATCTGGAAGTTATTCTAATCAACACTATCTGGAAGTTATTCTAATCAATCATATCTGGAAGTTATTCTAATCAACACTATGTGGAAGTCATTCTAATCAACCGTATCTGGAAGTTATTCTAATCAACCGTATCTGGAAGTTATTCTAATCAACCGTATCTGGAAGTTATTCTAATCAACCGTATATGGAAGTTATTCTAAACAACCGTATATGGAAGTTATTCTAAACAACCGTATCTGGAAGTTATTCTAATCAACCGTATCTGCAAGTTATTCTAATCAAATGTATCTGGAAGTTATTCTAATCACCCGTATCTGGAAGTTATTCTAATCAACCGTATCTTGAAATTATTCTAATCAACGTATCTGGAAGTTATTCTAATCAACCGTATCTGGAAGTTATTCTAATCAACACTATCTGGAAGTTATTCTAATCAACCGTATCTGGAAGTTATTCTAATCAACCGTATATGGAAGTTATTCTAATCAACCGTATCTGGAAGTTATTCTAATCAACTGTATCTGGTAGTTATTCTAATCAACACTATCTGTAAGTTATTCTAATCAATCGTATCTGGAAGTTATTCTAATCAACACTATCTGGAAGTTATTCTAATCAACACTATCTGGAAGTTATTCTAATCAATCGTATCTGGAAGTTATTCTAATCAACACTATCTGGAAGTTATTCTAATCAACACTATCTGGAAGTTATTCTAATCAACCGTGTCTGGAAGTTATTCTTAATCAACCGTATCTGGAAGTTTTTCTAAACAACCGTATCTGGAAGTTACTCTTAATCAACACTATCTGGAAGTTATTCTAATCAACACTATCTGGAAGTTATTCTAATCAACCGTATCTGGAAGTTATTCTGATCAACCGTATCTGGAAGTTATTCTAATCAACCGTATCTGGAAGTTATTCTAAATCAACACTATCTAGAAGTTATTCTAAACAACGGTATCTGGAAGTTATTCTAATCAACACTATCTGGAAGTTATTCTAATCAACACTTTTTGGAAGTTATTCCAATCAACACTATCTGGAAGTTATTCTAAACAACTGTATCTGGAAGTTATTCTAAACAACCGTATATGGAAGTTATTCTAATCAAATGTATCTGGAAGTTATTCTAATCACCCGTATCTGGAAGTTATTCTAATCAACCGTATCTTGAAATTATTCTAATCAACGTATCTGGAAGTTATTCTAATCAACCGTATCTGGAAGTTATTCTAATCAACACTATCTGGAAGTTATTCTAAATCAACACTATCTGGAAGTTATTCTAATCAACACTATCTGGAAGTTATTCTAATCAATCATATCTGGAAGTTATTCTAATCAACACTATGTGGAAGTCATTCTAATCAACCGTATCTGGAAGTTATTCTAATCAACCGTATCTGGAAGTTATTCTAATCAACCGTATCTGGAAGTTATTCTAATCAACCGTATATGGAAGTTATTCTAAACAACCGTATCTGGAAGTTATTCTTAATCAACCGTATCTGGAAGTTTTTCTAAACAACCGTATCTGGAAGTTATTCTAAATCAACACTATCTGGAAGTTATTCTAAATCAACACTATCTGGAAGTTATTCTAATCAACCGTATATGGAAGTTATTCTAATCAACCGTATCTGGAAGTTATTCTAAACAACCGTATCTGGAAGTTATTCTTATCAACAGTATCTGGAAGTTATTCTAATCAACAGTATCTGGAAGTTATTCTCAACAACCGTATCTGGACACTATTCTAATCAACCGTATCTGGAAGTTATTCTAATCAACCGTATCTGGAAGCTATTCTAATCAACTGTATCTGGAAGTTATTCTAATCAACCGTATCTGGAAGTTATTCTAATCAACCGTATCTGGAAATTATTCTAATCAACGTATCTGGAAGTTATTCTAATCAACCGTATCTGGAAGTTATTCTAGACAACCGTATCTGGAATTTATTCTCAATCATTATTATCTGGAATTTATTTTAAATCAACAATATCTGGAAGTTATTCTAATCAACACTATCTGGAAGCTATTCTAATCAACTGTATCTGGAAGTTATTCTAATCAACCGTATCTGGAAGTTATTCTAATCAACTGTATCTGGAAGTTATTCTAATCAACCGTATCTGGAAGTTATTCTAGACAACCGTATCTGGAATTTATTCTCAATCATTATTATCTGGAAGTTATTTTAAATCAACACTATCTGGAAGTTATTCTAATCAACACTATCTGGAAGTTATTCTAATCAACCGTATCTGCAAGTTATTCTAAACAACCGTATCTGGAAGTTATTCTAAACAACCGTATCTGGAAGTTATTCTAATCATCCGTATCTGGAAGTTATTCTAATCAACCGTATCTGGAAGTTATTCTAATCAACCGTATCTGGAAGTTATTCTAATCAACCGTATCTGGAAGTTATTCTAATCAACTGTATCTGGTAGTTATTCTAATCAACACTATCTGTAAGTTATTCTAATCAATCGTATCTGGAAGTTATTCTAATCAACACTATCTGGAAGTTATTCTAATCAACACTATCTGGAAGTTATTCTAATCAATCGTATCTGGAAGTTATTCTAATCAACACTATCTGGAAGTTATTCTAATCAACACTATCTGGAAGTTATTCTAATCAACCGTGTCTGGAAGTTATTCTGATCAACCGTATCTGGAAGTTATTCTAATCAACCGTATCTGGAAGTTATTCTAAATCAACACTATCTAGAAGTTATTCTAAACAACGGTATCTGGAAGTTATTCTAATCAACACTATCTGGAAGTTATTCTAATCAACACTTTTTGGAAGTTATTCCAATCAACACTATCTGGTAGTTATTCTAATCAACACTATCTGGAAGTTATTCTAATCAACACTATCTGGAAGTTATTTTAAATCAACACTATCTGGAAGTTATTCTAATCAACACTATCTGGAAGTTATTCTAATCAACCGTATCTGGAAGTTATTCTAAATCAACACTATCTGGAAGTTATTCTAATCAACACTATCTGGAAGTTATTCTAATCAATCATATCTGGAAGTTATTCTAATCAACACTATGTGGAAGTCATTCTAATCAACCGTATCTGGAAGTTATTCTAATCAACCGTATCTGGAAGTTATTCTAATCAACCGTATCTGGAAGTTATTCTAATCAACCGTATATGGAAGTTATTCTAAACAACCGTATCTGGAAGTTATTCTTAATCAACCGTATCTGGAAGTTTTTCTAAACAACCGTATCTGGAAGTTATTCTAAATCAACACTATCTGGAAGTTATTCTAAATCAACACTATCTGGAAGTTATTCTAATCAACCGTATCTGGAAGTTATTCTAATCAACAGTATCTGGAAGTTATTCTCAACAACCGTATCTGGACGCTATTCTAATCAACCGTATCTGGAAGTTATTCTAATCAACCGTATCTGGAAGCTATTCTAATCAACTGTATCTGGAAGTTATTCTAATCAACCGTATCTGGAAGTTATTCTAATCAACCGTATCTGGAAATTATTCTAATCAACGTATCTGGAAGTTATTCTAATCAACCGTATCTGGAAGTTATTCTAGACAACCGTATCTGGAATTTATTCTCAATCATTATTATCTGGAATTTATTTTAAATCAACAATATCTGGAAGTTATTCTAATCAACACTATCTGGAAGCTATTCTAATCAACTGTATCTGGAAGTTATTCTAATCAACCGTATCTGGAAGTTATTCTAATCAACTGTATCTGGAAGTTATTCTAATCAGCCGTATCTGGAAGTTATTCTAATCAACCGTATCTGGAAGTTATTCTAGACAACCGTATCTGGAATTTATTCTCAATCATTATTATCTGGAAGTTATTTTAAATCAACACTATCTGGAAGTTATTCTAATCAACACTATCTGGAAGTTATTCTAATCAACCGTATCTGCAAGTTATTCTAATCAAATGTATCTGGAAGTTATTCTAATCACCCGTATCTGGAAGTTATTCTAATCAACCGTATCTTGAAATTATTCTAATCAACGTATCTGGAAGTTATTCTAATCAACCGTATCTGGAAGTTATTCTAATCAACACTATCTGGAAGTTATTCTAAATCAACACTATCTGGAAGTTATTCTAATCAACACTATCTGGAAGTTATTCTAATCAATCATATCTGGAAGTTATTCTAATCAACACTATGTGGAAGTCATTCTAATCAACCGTATCTGGAAGTTATTCTAATCAACCGTATCTGGAAGTTATTCTAATCAACCGTATCTGGAAGTTATTCTAATCAACCGTATATGGAAGTTATTCTAAACAACCGTATCTGGAAGTTATTCTTAATCAACCGTATCTGGAAGTTTTTCTAAACAACCGTATCTGGAAGTTATTCTAAATCAACACTATCTGGAAGTTATTCTAAATCAACACTATCTGGAAGTTATTCTAATCAACCGTATATGGAAGTTATTCTAATCAACCGTATCTGGAAGTTATTCTAAACAACCGTATCTGGAAGTTATTCTTATCAACAGTATCTGGAAGTTATTCTAATCAACAGTATCTGGAAGTTATTCTCAACAACCGTATCTGGACGCTATTCTAATCAACCGTATCTGGAAGTTATTCTAATCAACCGTATCTGGAAGCTATTCTAATCAACTGTATCTGGAAGTTATTCTAATCAACCGTATCTGGAAGTTATTCTAATCAACCGTATCTGGAAATTATTCTAATCAACGTATCTGGAAGTTATTCTAATCAACCGTATCTGGAAGTTATTCTAGACAACCGTATCTGGAATTTATTCTCAATCATTATTATCTGGAATTTATTTTAAATCAACAATATCTGGAAGTTATTCTAATCAACACTATCTGGAAGCTATTCTAATCAACTGTATCTGGAAGTTATTCTAATCAACCGTATCTGGAAGTTATTCTAATCAACTGTATCTGGAAGTTATTCTAATCAACCGTATCTGGAAGTTATTCTAATCAACCGTATCTGGAAGTTATTCTAGACAACCGTATCTGGAATTTATTCTCAATCATTATTATCTGGAAGTTATTTTAAATCAACACTATCTGTAAGTTATTCTAATCAACACTATCTGGAAGTTATTCTAATCAACCGTATCTGCAAGTTATTCTAAACAACCGTATCTGGAAGTTATTCTAAACAACCGTATCTGGAAGTTATTCTAATCATCCGTATCTGGAAGTTATTCTAATCAACCGTATCTGGAAGTTATTCTAATCAACCGTATCTGGAAGTTATTCTAATCAACTGTATCTGGTAGTTATTCTAATCAACACTATCTGTAAGTTATTCTAATCAATCGTATCTGGAAGTTATTCTAATCAACACTATCTGGAAGTTATTCTAATCAACACTATCTGGAAGTTATTCTAATCAATCGTATCTGGAAGTTATTCTAATCAACACTATCTGGAAGTTATTCTAATCAACACTATCTGGAAGTTATTCTAATCAACCGTGTCTGGAAGTTATTCTGATCAACCGTATCTGGAAGTTATTCTAATCAACCGTATCTGGAAGTTATTCTAAATCAACACTATCTAGAAGTTATTCTAAACAACGGTATCTGGAAGTTATTCTAATCAACACTATCTGGAAGTTATTCTAATCAACACTTTTTGGAAGTTATTCCAATCAACACTATCTGGTAGTTATTCTAATCAACACTATCTGGAAGTTATTCTAATCAACACTATCTGGAAGTTATTCTAATCAACCGTATCTGGAAGTTATTCTAAACAACCGTATCTGGAAATTTTTCTAAACAACCGTATCTGGAAGTTATTCTTAATCAACCGTATCTGGAAGTTATTCTAATCAACCGTATCTGGAAGTTATTCTAATCAACTCTATCTGGAAGTTATTCTAATCAACCGTATCTGGAAGTTATTCTAATCAACCGTATCTGGAAATTATTCTAATCAACGTATCTGGAAGTTATTCTAATCAACCGTATCTGGAAGTTATTCTAATCAACCGTATCTGGAAGTTATTCTAGACTACCGTATCTGGAAGTTCTTCTCAATCATTATTATCTGGAAGTTATTTTAAATCAACACTATCTGGAAGTTATTCTAATCAACACTATCTGGAAGTTATTCTAATCAACCGTATCAGGAAGTTATTCTAAACAACCGTATCTGGAAGTTATTCTAATCAACGGTATCTGGAAGTTATTCTAATCACCCGTATCTGGAAGTTATTCTAATCAACCGTATCTGGAAGTTATTCTAATCAACGTATCTGGAAGTTATTCTAATCAACCGTATCTGGAAGTTATTCTAATCAACACTATCTGGAAGTTATTCTAAATCAACACTATCTGGAAGTTATTCTAATCATCCGTATCTGGAAGTTATTCTAATCAACCGTATCTGGAAGTTATTCTAATCAACCGTATCTGGAAGTTATTCTAATCAACTGTATCTGGTAGTTATTCTAATCAACACTATCTGTAAGTTATTCTAATCAATCGTATCTGGAAGTTATTCTAATCAACACTATCTGGAAGTTATTCTAATCAACACTATCTGGAAGTTATTCTAATCAACCGTGTCTGGAAGTTATTCTGATCAACCGTATCTGGAAGTTATTCTAATCAACCGTATCTGGAAGTTATTCTAAATCAACACTATCTAGAAGTTATTCTAAACAACCGTATCTGGAAGTTATTCTAATCATCCGTATCTGGAAGTTATTCTAATCAACCGTATCTGGAAGTTATTCTAATCAACCGTATCTGGAAGTTATTCTAATCAACTGTATCTGGTAGTTATTCTAATCAACACTATCTGTAAGTTATTCTAATCAATCGTATCTGGAAGTTATTCTAATCAACACTATCTGGAAGTTATTCTAATCAACACTATCTGGAAGTTATTCTAATCAATCGTATCTGGAAGTTATTCTAATCAACACTATCTGGAAGTTATTCTAATCAACACTATCTGGAAGTTATTCTAATCAACCGTGTCTGGAAGTTATTCTGATCAACCGTATCTGGAAGTTATTCTAATCAACCGTATCTGGAAGTTATTCTAAATCAACACTATCTAGAAGTTATTCTAAACAACGGTATCTGGAAGTTATTCTAATCAACACTATCTGGAAGTTATTCTAATCAACACTTTTTGGAAGTTATTCCAATCAACACTATCTGGTAGTTATTCTAATCAACACTATCTGGAAGTTATTCTAATCAACACTATCTGGAAGTTATTCTAATCAACCGTATCTGGAAGTTATTCTAAACAACCGTATCTGGAAATTTTTCTAAACAACCGTATCTGGAAGTTATTCTTAATCAACCGTATCTGGAAGTTATTCTAATCAACCGTATCTGGAAGTTATTCTAATCAACTCTATCTGGAAGTTATTCTAATCAACCGTATCTGGAAGTTATTCTAATCAACCGTATCTGGAAATTATTCTAATCAACGTATCTGGAAGTTATTCTAATCAACCGTATCTGGAAGTTATTCTAATCAACCGTATCTGGAAGTTATTCTAGACTACCGTATCTGGAAGTTCTTCTCAATCATTATTATCTGGAAGTTATTTTAAATCAACACTATCTGGAAGTTATTCTAATCAACACTATCTGGAAGTTATTCTAATCAACCGTATCAGGAAGTTATTCTAAACAACCGTATCTGGAAGTTATTCTAATCAACGGTATCTGGAAGTTATTCTAATCACCCGTATCTGGAAGTTATTCTAATCAACCGTATCTGGAAGTTATTCTAATCAACGTATCTGGAAGTTATTCTAATCAACCGTATCTGGAAGTTATTCTAATCAACACTATCTGGAAGTTATTCTAAATCAACACTATCTGGAAGTTATTCTAATCATCCGTATCTGGAAGTTATTCTAATCAACCGTATCTGGAAGTTATTCTAATCAACCGTATCTGGAAGTTATTCTAATCAACTGTATCTGGTAGTTATTCTAATCAACACTATCTGTAAGTTATTCTAATCAATCGTATCTGGAAGTTATTCTAATCAACACTATCTGGAAGTTATTCTAATCAACACTATCTGGAAGTTATTCTAATCAACCGTGTCTGGAAGTTATTCTGATCAACCGTATCTGGAAGTTATTCTAATCAACCGTATCTGGAAGTTATTCTAAATCAACACTATCTAGAAGTTATTCTAAACAACGGTATCTGGAAGTTATTCTAATCAACACTATCTGGAAGTTATTCTAATCAACACTTTTTGGAAGTTATTCCAATCAACACTATCTGGTAGTTATTCTAATCAACACTATCTGGAAGTTATTCTAATCAACACTATCTGGAAGTTATTTTAAATCAACACTATCTGGAAGTTATTCTAATCAACACTATCTGGAAGTTATTGTAATCAACCGTATCTGGAAGTTATTCTAAACAACCGTATCTGGAAGTTATTCTTAATCAACCGTATCTGGAAGTTATTCTAATCAACCGTATCTGGAAGTTATTCTAATCAACTCTATCTGGAAGTTATTCTAATCAACCGTATCTGGAAGTTATTCTAATCAACCGTATCTGGAAATTATTCTAATCAACGTATCTGGAAGTTATTCTAATCAACCGTATCTGGAAGTTATTCTAATCAACCGTATCTGGAAGTTATTCTAGACTACCGTATCTGGAAGTTCTTCTCAATCATTATTATCTGGAAGTTATTTTAAATCAACACTATCTGGAAGTTATTCTAATCAACACTATCTGGAAGTTATTCTAATCAACCGTATCAGGAAGTTATTCTAAACAACCGTATCTGGAAGTTATTCTAATCAACGGTATCTGGAAGTTATTCTAATCACCCGTATCTGGAAGTTATTCTAATCAACCGTATCTGGAAGTTATTCTAATCAACGTATCTGGAAGTTATTCTAATCAACCGTATCTGGAAGTTATTCTAATCAACACTATCTGGAAGTTATTCTAAATCAACACTATCTGGAAGTTATTCTAATCATCCGTATCTGGAAGTTATTCTAATCAACCGTATCTGGAAGTTATTCTAATCAACCGTATCTGGAAGTTATTCTAATCAACTGTATCTGGTAGTTATTCTAATCAACACTATCTGTAAGTTATTCTAATCAATCGTATCTGGAAGTTATTCTAATCAACACTATCTGGAAGTTATTCTAATCAACACTATCTGGAAGTTATTCTAATCAACCGTGTCTGGAGGTTATTCTGATCAACCGTATCTGGAAGTTATTCTAATCAACCGTATCTGGAAGTTATTCTAAATCAACACTATCTAGAAGTTATTCTAAACAACGGTATCTGGAAGTTATTCTAATCAACACTATCTGGAAGTTATTCTAATCAACACTTTTTGGAAGTTATTCCAATCAACACTATCTGGTAGTTATTCTAATCAACACTATCTGGAAGTTATTCTAATCAACACTATCTGGAAGTTATTTTAAATCAACACTATCTGGAAGTTATTCTAATCAACACTATCTGGAAGTTATTGTAATCAACCG
Organism: Oncorhynchus gorbuscha; assembly: GCF_021184085.1. NCBI lineage: Eukaryota > Metazoa > Chordata > Actinopteri > Salmoniformes > Salmonidae > Oncorhynchus > Oncorhynchus gorbuscha. Next base: position 14,129,985 of record NC_060175.1, on the reverse strand, counting down.
TATCTGGAAGTTATTCTAAACAACCGTATCTGGAAGTTATTCTTAATCAACCGTATCTGGAAGTTATTCTAATCAACTGTATCTGGAAGTTATTCTAATCAACCGTATCTGGAAGTTATTCTAATCAACCGTATCTGGAAGTTATTCTAGACAACCGTATCTGGAATTTATTCTCAATCATTATTATCTGGAAGTTATTTTAAATCAACACTATCTGTAAGTTATTCTAATCAACACTATCTGGAAGTTATTCTAATCAACCGTATCTGCAAGTTATTCTAAACAACCGTATCTGGAAGTTATTCTAAACAACCGTATCTGGAAGTTATTCTAATCATCCGTATCTGGAAGTTATTCTAATCAACCGTATCTGGAAGTTATTCTAATCAACCGTATCTGGAAGTTATTCTAATCAACTGTATCTGGTAGTTATTCTAATCAACACTATCTGTAAGTTATTCTAATCAATCGTATCTGGAAGTTATTCTAATCAACACTATCTGGAAGTTATTCTAATAATCAGTTATTCTAATCTATCTGGAAGTTATTCTAATCAATCGTATCTGGAAGTTATTCTAATCAACCGTGTCTGGAAGTTATTCTGATCAACCGTATCTGGAAGTTATTCTAATCAACCGTATCTGGAAGTTATTCTAAATCAACACTATCTAGAAGTTATTCTAAACAACGGTATCTGGAAGTTATTCTAATCAACACTATCTGGAAGTTATTCTAATCAACACTTTTTGGAAGTTATTCCAATCAACACTATCTGGAAGTTATTCTAATCAACACTATCTGGAAGTTATTCTAATCAACACTATCTGGAAGTTATTTTAAATCAACACTATCTGGAAGTTATTCTAATCAACACTATCTGGAAGTTATTCTAATCAACCGTATCTGGAAGTTATTCTAAACAACCGTATCTGGAAATTTTTCTAAACAACCGTATCTGGAAGTTATTCTTAATCAACCGTATCTGGAAGTTATTCTAATCAACCGTATCTGGAAGTTATTCTAATCAACTCTATCTGGAAGTTATTCTAATCAACCGTATCTGGAAGTTATTCTAATCAACCGTATCTGGAAATTATTTTAATCAACGTATCTGGAAGTTATTCTAATCAACCGTATCTGGAAGTTATTCTAATCAACCGTATCTGGAAGTTATTCTAGACTACCGTATCTGGAAGTTCTTCTCAATCATTATTATCTGGAAGTTATTTTAAATCAACACTATCTGGAAGTTATTCTAATCAACACTATCTGGAAGTTATTCTAATCAACCGTATCAGGAAGTTATTCTAAACAACCGTATCTGGAAGTTATTCTAATCAACGGTATCTGGAAGTTATTCTAATCACCCGTATCTGGAAGTTATTCTAATCAACCGTATCTGGAAGTTATTCTAATCAACGTATCTGGAAGTTATTCTAATCAACCGTATCTGGAAGTTATTCTAATCAACACTATCTGGAAGTTATTCTAAATCAACACTATCTGGAAGTTATTCTAATCATCCGTATCTGGAAGTTATTCTAATCAACCGTATCTGGAAGTTATTCTAATCAACCGTATCTGGAAGTTATTCTAATCAACACTATCTGTAAGTTATTCTAATCAATCGTATCTGGAAGTTATTCTAATCAACACTATCTGGAAGTTATTCTAATCAACACTATCTGGAAGTTATTCTAATCAACCGTGTCTGGAAGTTATTCTGATCAACCGTATCTGGAAGTTATTCTAAATCAACACTATCTAGAAGTTATTCTAAACAACGGTATCTGGAAGTTATTCTAATCAACACTATCTGGAAGTTATTCTAATCAACACTTTTTGGAAGTTATTCCAATCAACACTATCTGGTAGTTATTCTAATCAACACTATCTGGAAGTTATTCTAATCAACACTATCTGGAAGTTATTTTAAATCAACACTATCTGGAAGTTATTCTAATCAACACTATCTGGAAGTTATTGTAATCAACCGTATCTGGAAGTTATTCTAAACAACCGTATCTGGAAATTTTTCTAAACAACCGTATCTGGAAGTTATTCTTAATCAACCGTATCTGGAAGTTATTCTAATCAACCGTATCTGGAAGTTATTCTAATCAACTCTATCTGGAAGTTATTCTAATCAACCGTATCTGGAAGTTATTCTAATCAACCGTATCTGGAAGTTATTCTAATCAACGTATCTGGAAGTTATTCTAATCAACCGTATCTGGAAGTTATTCTAATCAACCGTATCTGGAAGTTATTCTAGACTACCGTATCTGGAAGTTCTTCTCAATCATTATTATCTGGAAGTTATTTTAAATCAACACTATCTGGAAGTTATTCTAATCAACACTATCTGGAAGTTATTCTAATCAACCGTATCAGGAAGTTATTCTAAACAACCGTATCTGGAAGTTATTCTAAACAACTGTATCTGGAAGTTATTCTAAACAACCGTATATGGAAGTTATTCTAATCAAATGTATCTGGAAGTTATTCTAATCACCCGTATCTGGAAGTTATTCTAATCAACCGTATCTTGAAATTATTCTAATCAACGTATCTGGAAGTTATTCTAATCAACCGTATCTGGAAGTTATTCTAATCAACACTATCTGGAAGTTATTCTAAATCAACACTATCTGGAAGTTATTCTAATCAACCGTATCTGGAAGTTATTCTAGACTACCGTATCTGGAAGTTCTTCTCAATCATTATTATCTGGAAGTTATTTTAAATCAACACTATCTGGAAGTTATTCTAATCAACACTATCTGGAAGTTATTCTAATCAACCGTATCAGGAAGTTATTCTAAACAACCGTATCTGGAAGTTATTCTAATCAACGGTATCTGGAAGTTATTCTAATTATTATTCTAATCAACCGTATCTGGAAGTTATTCTAATCAACCGTATCTGGAAGTTATTCTAATCGTATCTGGAAGTTATTCTAATCAACCGTATCTGGAAGTTATTCTAATCAACACTATCTGGAAGTTATTCTAAATCAACACTATCTGGAAGTTATTCTAATCATCCGTATCTGGAAGTTATTCTAATCAACCGTATCTGGAAGTTATTCTAATCAACCGTATCTGGAAGTTATTCTAATCAACACTATCTGTAAGTTATTCTAATCAATCGTATCTGGAAGTTATTCTAATCAACACTATCTGGAAGTTATTCTAATCAACACTATCTGGAAGTTATTCTAATCAACCGTGTCTGGAAGTTATTCTGATCAACCGTATCTGGAAGTTATTCTAAATCAACACTATCTAGAAGTTATTCTAAACAACGGTATCTGGAAGTTATTCTAATCAACACTATCTGGAAGTTATTCTAATCAACACTTTTTGGAAGTTATTCCAATCAACACTATCTGGTAGTTATTCTAATCAACACTATCTGGAAGTTATTCTAATCAACACTATCTGGAAGTTATTTTAAATCAACACTATCTGGAAGTTATTCTAATCAACACTATCTGGAAGTTATTGTAATCAACCGTATCTGGAAGTTATTCTAAACAACCGTATCTGGAAATTTTTCTAAACAACCGTATCTGGAAGTTATTCTTAATCAACCGTATCTGGAAGTTATTCTAATCAACCGTATCTGGAAGTTATTCTAATCAACTCTATCTGGAAGTTATTCTAATCAACCGTATCTGGAAGTTATTCTAATCAACCGTATCTGGAAATTATTCTAATCAACGTATCTGGAAGTTATTCTAATCAACCGTATCTGGAAGTTATTCTAATCAACCGTATCTGGAAGTTATTCTAGACTACCGTATCTGGAAGTTCTTCTCAATCATTATTATCTGGAAGTTATTTTAAATCAACACTATCTGGAAGTTATTCTAATCAACACTATCTGGAAGTTATTCTAATCAACCGTATCAGGAAGTTATTCTAAACAACCGTATCTGGAAGTTATTCTAAACAACTGTATCTGGAAGTTATTCTAAACAACCGTATATGGAAGTTATTCTAATCAAATGTATCTGGAAGTTATTCTAATCACCCGTATCTGGAAGTTATTCTAATCAACCGTATCTTGAAATTATTCTAATCAACGTATCTGGAAGTTATTCTAATCAACCGTATCTGGAAGTTATTCTAATCAACACTATCTGGAAGTTATTCTAAATCAACACTATCTGGAAGTTATTCTAATCAACACTATCTGGAAGTTATTCTAATCAATCATATCTGGAAGTTATTCTAATCAACACTATGTGGAAGTCATTCTAATCAACCGTATCTGGAAGTTATTCTAATCAACCGTATCTGGAAGTTATTCTAATCAACCGTATCTGGAAGTTATTCTAATCAACCGTATATGGAAGTTATTCTAAACAACCGTATCTGGAAGTTATTCTTAATCAACCGTATCTGGAAGTTTTTCTAAACAACCGTATCTGGAAGTTATTCTAAATCAACACTATCTGGAAGTTATTCTAAATCAACACTATCTGGAAGTTATTCTAATCAACCGTATATGGAAGTTATTCTAATCAACCGTATCTGGAAGTTATTCTAAACAACCGTATCTGGAAGTTATTCTTATCAACAGTATCTGGAAGTTATTCTAATCAACAGTATCTGGAAGTTATTCTCAACAACCGTATCTGGACGCTATTCTAATCAACCGTATCTGGAAGTTATTCTAATCAACCATATCTGGAAGCTATTCTAATCAACTGTATCTGGAAGTTATTCTAATCAACCGTATCTGGAAGTTATTCTAATCAACCGTATCTGGAAATTATTCTAATCAACGTATCTGGAAGTTATTCTAATCAACCGTATCTGGAAGTTATTCTAGACAACCGTATCTGGAATTTATTCTCAATCATTATTATCTGGAATTTATTTTAAATCAACAATATCTGGAAGTTATTCTAATCAACACTATCTGGAAGCTATTCTAATCAACTGTATCTGGAAGTTATTCTAATCAACCGTATCTGGAAGTTATTCTAATCAACGTATCTGGAAGTTATTATAATCAACCGTATCTTGAAGTTATTCTAATCAACCGTATCTGGAAGTTATTCTAGACAACCGTATCTGGAATTTATTCTCAATCATTATTATCTGGAAGTTATTTTAAATCAACACTATCTGGAAGTTATTCTAATCAACACTATCTGGAAGTTATTCTAATCAACCGTATCTGCAAGTTATTCTAAACAACCGTATCTGGAAGTTATTCTAAACAACCGTATCTGGAAGTTATTCTAATCATCCGTATCTGGAAGTTATTCTAATCAACCGTATCTGGAAGTTATTCTAATCAACCGTATCTGGAAGTTATTCTAATCAACCGTATCTGGAAGTTATTCTAATCAACTGTATCTGGTAGTTATTCTAATCAACACTATCTGTAAGTTATTCTAATCAATCGTATCTGGAAGTTATTCTAATCAACACTATCTGGAAGTTATTCTAATCAACACTATCTGGAAGTTATTCTAATCAATCGTATCTGGAAGTTATTCTAATCAACACTATCTGGAAGTTATTCTAATCAACACTATCTGGAAGTTATTCTAATCAACCGTGTCTGGAAGTTATTCTTAATCAACCGTATCTGGAAGTTTTTCTAAACAACCGTATCTGGAAGTTACTCTTAATCAACACTATCTGGAATTTATTCTAATCAACCGTATCTGGGAATTATTCTAGTCAACCGTATCTGGAAGTTATTCGAAACAACCGTATCTGGGAATTATTCTAAACAACCGTATCTGGGAATTATTCTAAACAACCGTATCTGGAAGTTATTCTAATCAACCGTATATGGAAGTTATTCTAAACAACCGTATCTGGAAGTTATTCTTAATCAACCGTATCTGGAAGTTTTTCTAAACAACCGTATCTGGAAGTTATTCTTAATCAACCGTATCTGGAAGTTTTTCTAAACAACCGTATCTGGAAATTATTCTAATCAACGTATCTGGAAGTTATTACAATCAACCGTATCTGGAAGTTATTCTAATCAATCATATCTGGAAGTTATTCTAATCAACACTATGTGGAAGTTATTCTAATCAACCGTATCTGGGAATTATTCTCGTCAACCGTATCTGGAAGTTATTCTAAACAACCGTATCTGGGAATTATTCTAATCAACCGTATCTGGAAGTTATTCTAATCAACACTATCTGGAAGTTATTCTAATCAACCGTATCTGGAAGTTTTTCTAAACAACCGTATCTGGAAGTTATTCTAAATCAACACTATCTGGAAGTTATTCTAATCAACTGTATCTGGAAGTTATTCTAATAAACCGTATATGGAAGTTATTCTAATCAACCGTATCTGGAAGTTATTCTAATCAACCGTATCTGGAAGTTATTCTAATCAACACTATCTGGAAGTTATTCTAATCAACCGTATCTGGAAGTTTTTCTAAACAACCGTATCTGGAAGTTATTCTAAATCAACACTATCTGGAAGTTATTCTAATCAACTGTATCTGGAAGTTATTCTAAATCAACACTATCTGGAAGTTATTCTAATCAACTGTATCTGGAAGTTATTCTAATCAACACTATTTGGAAGTTATTCCAATCAACCGTATCTGGAAGTTATTCTAATTAACCGTATCTGGAAGTTATTCTAATCAACTGTATCTGGAAGTTATTCTAATCAACCGTATCTGGAAGTTATTCTAATCAACACTATCTGGAAGTTATTCTAATCAATACTATCTGGAAGTTATTCTAATCAACCGTGTCTGGAAGTTATTCTTAATCAACCGTATCTGGAAGTTTTTCTAAACAACCGTATCTGGAAGTTATTCTAAATCAACACTATCTGGAATTTATTCTAATCAACCGTATCTGGGAATTATTCTAGTCAACCGTATCTGGAAGTTATTCTAATCAACCGTATATGGAAGTTATTCTAACCAACCGTATCTGGAAGTTATTCTTAATCAACCGTATCTGGAAGTTTTTCTAAACAACCGTATCTGGAAGTTATTCTAAATCAACACTATCTGGAAGTTATTCTAATCAACCGTATATGGAAGTTATTCTAATCAACCGTATCTGGAAGTTATTCTAAACAACCGTATCTGGAAGTTATTCTTATCAACAGTATCTGGAAGTTATTCTAATCAACAGTATCTGGAAGTTATTCTCAAGAACCGTATCTGGACGCTATTCTAATCAACCGTATCTGGAAGTTATTCTAATCAACCGTATCTGGAAGCTATTCTAATCAACTGTATCTGGAAGTTATTCTAATCAACCGTATCTGGAAGTTATTCTAATCAACCGTATCTGGAAGTTATTCTAGACAACCGTATCTGGAATTTATTCTCAATCATTATTATCTGGAAGTTATTCTAATCAACACTATCTGGAAGCTATTCTAATCAACTGTATCTGGAAGTTATTCTAATCAACCGTAACTGGAAGTTATTCTAATCAACCGTATCTGGAAATTATTCTAATCAACGTATCTGGAAGTTATTATAATCAACCGTATCTTGAAGTTATTCTAATCAACCGTATCTGGAAGTTATTCTAGACAACCGTATCTGGAATTTATTCTCAATCATTATTATCTGGAAGTTATTTTAAATCAACACTATCTGGAAGTTATTCTAATCAACACTATCTGGAAGTTATTCTAATCAACCGTACCTGGAAGTTATTCTAAACAACCGTATCTGGAAGTTATTCTAATCAACACTATCTGGAAGTTATTCTAATCAACCGTATCAGGAAGTTATTCTAAACAACCGTATCTGGAAGTTATTCTAATCAACGGTATCTGGAAGTTATTCTAATCACCCGTATCTGGAAGTTATTCTAATCAACCGTATCTGGAAGTTATTCTAATCAACGTATCTGGAAGTTATTCTAATCAACCGTATCTGGAAGTTATTCTAATCAACACTATCTGGAAGTTATTCTAAATCAACACTATCTGGAAGTTATTCTAATCAACCGTATCTGGAAGTTATTCTAATCAACCGTATCTGGAAATGATTCTAATCAACGTATCTGGAAGTTATTCTAATCAACCGTATCTGGAAGTTATTCTAGACAACCGTATCTGGAAGTTCTTCTCAATCATTATTATCTGGAAGTTATTTTAAATCAACACTATCTGGAAGTTATTCTAATCAACACTATCTGGAAGTTATTCTAAACAACTGTATCTGGAAGTTATTCTAAACAACCGTATATGGAAGTTATTCTAATCAAATGTATCTGGAAGTTATTCTAATCACCCGTATCTGGAAGTTATTCTAATCAACCGTATCTTGAAATTATTCTAATCAACGTATCTGGAAGTTATTCTAATCAACCGTATCTGGAAGTTATTCTAATCAACACTATCTGGAAGTTATTCTAAATCAACACTATCTGGAAGTTATTCTAATCAACACTATCTGGAAGTTATTCTAATCAATCATATCTGGAAGTTATTCTAATCAACACTATGTGGAAGTCATTCTAATCAACCGTATCTGGAAGTTATTCTAATCAACCGTATCTGGAAGTTATTCTAATCAACCGTATCTGGAAGTTATTCTAATCAACCGTATATGGAAGTTATTCTAAACAACCGTATCTGGAAGTTATTCTTAATCAACCGTATCTGGAAGTTTTTCTAAACAACCGTATCTGGAAGTTATTCTAAATCAACACTATCTGGAAGTTATTCTAAATCAACACTATCTGGAAGTTATTCTAATCAACCGTATATGGAAGTTATTCTAATCAACCGTATCTGGAAGTTATTCTAAACAACCGTATCTGGAAGTTATTCTTATCAACAGTATCTGGAAGTTATTCTAATCAACAGTATCTGGAAGTTATTCTCAACAACCGTATCTGGACGCTATTCTAATCAACCGTATCTGGAAGTTATTCTAATCAACCGTATCTGGAAGCTATTCTAATCAACTGTATCTGGAAGTTATTCTAATCAACCGTATCTGGAAGTTATTCTAATCAACCGTATCTGGAAATTATTATAATCAACGTATCTGGAAGTTATTCTAATCAACCGTATCTGGAAGTTATTCTAGACAACCGTATCTGGAATTTATTCTCAATCATTATTATCTGGAAGTTATTTTAAATCAACACTATCTGGAAGTTATTCTAATCAACACTATCTGGAAGTTATTCTAATCAACACTATCTGGAAGTTATTCTAATAAACCGTATCTGGAAGTTATTCTAATCAACCGTATATGGAAGTTATTCTAAACAACCGTATCTGGAAGTTATTCTTAATCAACCGTATCTGGAAGTTTTTCTAAACAACCGTATCTGGAAGTTATTTTAAATCAACACTATCTGGAAGTTATTCTAAATCAACACTATCTGGAAGTTATTCTAATCAACCGTATATGGAAGTTATTCTAATCAACCGTATCTGGAAGTTATTCTAAACAACCGTATCTGGAAGTTATTCTTATCAACAGTATCTGGAAGTTATTCTAATCAACAGTATCTGGAAGTTATTCTCAACAACCGTATCTGGACGCTATTCTAATCAACCGTATCTGGAAGTTATTCTAATCAACCGTATCTGGAAGCTATTCTAATCAACTGTATCTGGAAGTTATTCTAATCAACCGTATCTGGAAGTTATTCTAAACAAACGTATCTGGGAATTATTCTAAACAACCGTATCTGGACGTTATTCTAATCAACCGTATATGGAAGTTATTCTAAACAACCGTATCTGGAAGTTATTCTTAATCAACCGTATCTGGAAGTTTTTCTAAACAACCGTATCTGGAAGTTATTCTAAATCAACACTATCTGGAAGTTATTCTAAATCAACACTATCTGGAAGTTATTCTAATCAACCGTATATGGAAGTTATTCTAATCAACCGTATCTGGAAGTTATTCTAAACAACCGTATCTGGAAGTTATTCTTATCAACAGTATCTGGAAGTTATTCTAATCAACAGTATCTGGAAGTTATTCTCAACAACCGTATCTGGACGCTATTCTAATCAACCGTATCTGGAAGTTATTCTAATCAACCGTATCTGGAAATTATTCTAATCAACGTATCTGGAAGTTATTCTAATCAACCTTATCTGGAAGTTATTCTAGACAACCGTATCTGGAATTTATTCTCAATCATTATTATCTGGAAGTTATTTTAAATCAACACTATCTGGAAGTTATTATTCTAATCAACACTATCTGGAAGTTATTCTAATCAACTGTATCTGGAAGTTATTCTAATCAAATCTGGAAGTTATTCTAATCAACGTATCTGGAAGTTATTATAATCAACCGTATCTTGAAGTTATTCTAATCAACCGTATCTGGAAGTTTTTCTAAACAACCGTATCTGGAAGTTATTCTAAATCAACACTATCTGGAAGTTATTCTAAATCAACACGTATCTGGAAGTTATTCTAATCAACCGTATCTGGAAGTTATTCTAATCAACCGTATCTGGAAGTTATTCTAATCAACAGTATCTGGAAGTTATTCTAATCAACAGTATCTGGAAGTTATTCTAATCAACAGTATCTGGAAGTTATTCTCAATCAACCGTATCTGGAAGTTATTCTAATCAACCGTATCTGGAAGTTATTCTAATCAACCGTATCTGGAAGCTATTCTAATCAACTGTATCTGGAAGTTATTCTAATCAACCGTATCTGGAAGTTATTCTAATCAACCGTATCTGGAAATTATTATAATCAACGTATCTGGAAGTTATTCTAATCAACCGTATCTGGAAGTTATTCTAGACAACCGTATCTGGAATTTATTCTCAATCATTATTATCTGGAAGTTATTTTAAATCAACACTATCTGGAAGTTATTCTAATCAACACTATCTGGAAGTTATTCTAATCAACACTATCTGGAAGTTATTCTAATAAACCGTATCTGGAAGTTATTCTAATCAACCGTATATGGAAGTTATTCTAAACAACCGTATCTGGAAGTTATTCTAATCAACCGTATCTGGAAGTTTTTCTAAACAACCGTATCTGGAAGTTATTTTAAATCAACACTATCTGGAAGTTATTCTAAATCAACACTATCTGGAAGTTATTCTAATCAACCGTATATGGAAGTTATTCTAATCAACCGTATCTGGAAGTTATTCTAAACAACCGTATCTGGAAGTTATTCTTATCAACAGTATCTGGAAGTTATTCTAATCAACAGTATCTGGAAGTTATTCAACAACCGTATCTGGAAGTTATTCTAATCAACCGTATCTGGAAGTTATTCTAATCAACCGTATCTGGAAGTTATTCTAATCAACTGTATCTGGAAGTTATTCTAATCAACCGTATCTGGAAGTTATTCTAATCAAACGTATCTGGAAGTTATTCTAATTATGGGAATTATTCTAAACAACCGTATCTGGAAGTTATTCTAATCTGGAAGTTATTCAACAACCGTATCTGGAAGTTATTCTAATCAACCGTATCTGGAAGTTTTTCTAAACAACCGTATCTGGAAGTTATTCTAAATCAACACTATCTGGAAGTTATTCTAAATCAACACTATCTGGAAGTTATTCTAATCAACCGTATCTGGAAGTTATTCTAATCAACCGTATCTGGAAGTTATTCTAATCAACCGTATCTGGAAGTTATTCTAATCAACAGTATCTGGAAGTTATTTATTCTAATCAACAGTATCTGGAAGTTATTCTCAACAACCGTATCTGGAAGCTATTCTAATCAACCGTATCTGGAAGTTATTCTAATCAACCGTATCTGGAAATTATTCTAATCAACGTATCTGGAAGTTATTCTAATCAACCGTATCTGGAAGTTATTCTAGACAACCGTATCTGGAATTTATTCTCAATCATTATTATCTGGAAGTTATTTTAAATCAACACTATCTGGAAGTTATTCTAATCAACACTATCTGGAAGTTATTCTAATCAACCGTATCTGGAAGTTATTCTAATCAACGTATCTGGAAGTTATTATAATCAACCGTATCTTGAAGTTATTCTAATCAACCGTATCTGGAAGTTATTCTAGACAACCGTATCTGGAATTTATTCTCAATCATTATTATCTGGAAGTTATTTTAAATCAACACTATCTGGAAGTTATTCTAATCAACACTATCTGGAAGTTATTCTAATCAACCGTATCTGGAAGTTATTCTAAACAACCGTATCTGGAAGTTATTCTAATCAACACTATCTGGAAGTTATTCTAATCAACCGTGTCTGGAAGTTATTCTTAATCAACCGTATCTGGAAGTTTTTCTAAACAACCTTATCTGGAAGTTATTCTAAATCAACACTATCTGGAATTTATTCTAATCAACCGTATCTGGGAATTATTCTAGTCAACCGTATCTGGAAGTTATTCTAAACAAACGTATCTGGGAATTATTCTAAACAACCGTATCTGGACGTTATTCTAATCAACCGTATATGGAAGTTATTCTAAACAACCGTATCTGGAAGTTATTCTTAATCAACCGTATCTGGAAGTTATTCTAAACAACACTATCTGGAAGTTATTCTAATCAATCGTATCGTATCTGGAAGTTATTCTAATCAACGTATCTGGAAGTTATTCTAATCAACCGTATCTGGAAGTTATTCTAATCAACCGTATCTGGAAGTTATTCTAGATCAACCGTATCTGGAATTTATTCTCAATCATTATTATCTGGAAGTTATTTTAAATCAACACTATCTGGAAGCTATTCTAATCAACTGTATCTGGAAGTTATTCTAATCAACCGTATCTGGAAGTTATTCTAATCAACGTATCTGGAAGTTATTATAATCAACCGTATCTTGAAGTTATTCTAATCAACCGTATCTGGAAGTTATTCTTATTCTAACAACCGTATCTGGAATTTATTCTCAATCATTATTATCTGGAAGTTATTTTAAATCAACACTATCTGGAAGTTATTCTAATCAACACTATCTGGAAGTTATTCTAATCAATTCTGCAAATTCTAAACAACCGTATCTGGAAGTTATTCTGGAAGTTATTAAACAACCGTATCTGGAAGTTATTCTAATCATCCGTATCTGGAAGTTATTCTAATCAACCGTATCTGGAAGTTATTCTAATCAACCGTATCTGGAAGTTATTCTAATCAACCGTATCTGGAAGTTATTCTAGACAACCGTATCTGGAATTTATTCTCAATCATTATTATCTGTAAGTTATTTTAAATCAACACTATCTGGAAGTTATTCTAATCAACACTATCTGGAAGTTATTCTAATCAAACGTACCTGGAAGTTATTCTAAACAACCGTATCTGGAAGTTATTCTAATCAACACTATCTGGAAGTTATTCTAATCAACACTATCTGGAAGTTATTCTAATCAATCGTATCTGGAAGTTATTCTAATCAACACTATCTGGAAGTTATTCTAATCAACACTATCTGGAATTTATTCTAATCAACCGTATCTGGGAATTATTCTAGTCAACCGTATCTGGAAGTTATTCTAAACAAACGTATCTGGGAATTATTCTAAACAACCGTATCTGGACGTTATTCTAATCAACCGTATCTGGAAGTTATTCTAAACAACCGTATCTGGAAGTTATTCTTATCAACAGTATCTGGAAGTTATTCTAATCAACAGTATCTGGAAGTTATTCTCAACAACCGTATCTGGACGCTATTCTAATCAACCGTATCTGGAAGTTATTCTAATCAACCGTATCTGGAAATTATTCTAATCAACGTATCTGGAAGTTATTCTAATCAACCGTATCTGGAAGTTATTCTAGACAACCGTATCTGGAATTTATTCTCAATCATTATTATCTGGAAGTTATTTTAAATCAACACTATCTGGAAGTTATTCTAATCAACACTATCTGGAAGCTATTCTAATCAACTGTATCTGGAAGTTATTCTAATCAACCGTATCTGGAAGTTATTCTAATCAACGTATCTGGAAGTTATTATAATCAACCGTATCTTGAAGATATTCTAATCAACCGTATCTGGAAGTTATTCTAGACAACCGTATCTGGAATTTATTCTCAATCATTATTATCTGGAAGTTATTTTAAATCAACACTATCTGGAAGTTATTCTAATCAACACTATCTGGAAGTTATTCTAATCAACTGTATCTGGAAGTTATTCTAAACAACCGTATCTGGAAGTTATTCTAAACAACCGTATCTGGAAGTTATTCTAATCATCCGTATCTGGAAGTTATTCTAATCAACCGTATCTGGAAGTTATTCTAATCAACCGTATCTGGAAGTTATTCTAATCAACCGTATCTGGAAGTTATTCTAGACAACCGTATCTGGAATTTATTCTCAATCATTATTATCTGGAAGTTATTTTAAATCAACACTATCTGGAAGTTATTCTAATCAACACTATCTGGAAGTTATTCTAATCAACCGTACCTGGAAGTTATTCTAAACAACCGTATCTGGAAGTTATTCTAATCAACACTATCTGGAAGTTATTCTAATCAACACTATCTGGAAGTTATTCTAATCAATCGTATCTGGAAGTTATTCTAATCAACACTATCTGGAAGTTATTCTAATCAACACTATCTGGAAGTTATTCTAATCAACCGTATCTGGAAGTTATTCTTAATCAACCGTATCTGGAAGTTTTTCTAAACAACCTTATCTGGAAGTTATTCTAAATCAACACTATCTGGAATTTATTCTAATCAACCGTATCTGGGAATTATTCTAGTCAACCGTATCTGGAAGTTATTCTAAACAAACGTATCTGGGAATTATTCTAAACAACCATATCTGGACGTTATTCTAATCAACCGTATATGGAAGTTATTCTAAACAACCGTATCTGGAAGTTATTCTTAATCAACACTATCTGGAAGTTATTCTAATCAACACTATCTGGAAGTTATTCTAATCAAATCAACCGTTATTCTAATACGTATCTGGAAGTTATTCTAATCAACGTATCTGGAATTTATTCTAATCAACCGTATCTGGGAATTATTCTAGTCAACCGTATCTGGAAGTTATTCTAAACAAACGTATCTGGGAATTATTCTAAACAACCGTATCTGGACGTTATTCTAATCAACCGTATCTGGAAGTTATTCTAAGACAACCGTATCTGGAAGTTATTCTAATCAACACTATCTGGAAGTTATTCTAATCAATCGTATCTGGAAGTTATTCTAATCAACACTATCTGGAAGTTATTCTAATCAATACTATCTGGAAGTTATTCTAATCAACCGTGTCTGGAAGTTATTCTTATTCAACCGTATCTGGAATTTTTCTAAACAACCGTATCTGGAAGTTATTCTAAATCAACACTATCTGGAATTTATTCTAATCAACCGTATCTGGGAATTATTCTAGGCAACCGTATCTGGAAGTTATTCTAAACAACCGTATCTGGGAATTATTCTAAACAACCGTATCTGGAAGTTATTCTAATCAACCGTATATGGAAGTTATTCTTATCAACAGTATCTGGAAGTTATTCTAATCAACAGTATCTGGAAGTTATTCTCAACAACCGTATCTGGACGCTATTCTAATCAACCGTATCTGGAAGTTATTCTAATCAACCGTATCTGGAAGCTATTCTAATCAACTGTATCTGGAAGGTATTCTAATCAACCGTATCTGGAAGTTATTCTAATCAACCGTATCTGGAAATTATTCTAATCAACGTATCTGGAAGTTATTCTAATCAACCGTATCTGGAAGTTATTCTAGACAACCGTATCTGGAATTTATTCTCAATCATTATTATCTGGAAGTTATTTTAAATCAACACTATCTGGAAGTTATTCTAATCAATCGTATCTGGAAGTTATTCTAATCAACACTATCTGGAAGTTATTCTAATCAACACTATCTGGAAGTTATTCTAATCAACCATGTCTGGAAGTTATTCTTAATCAACCGTATCTGGAAGTTTTTCTAAACAACCGTATCTGGAAGTTATTCTAAATCAACACTATCTGGAATTTATTCTAATCAACCGTATCTGGGAATTATTCTAGTCAACCGTATCTGGAAGTTATTCTAAACAAACGTATCTGGGAATTATTCTAAACAACCGTATCTGGAAGTTATTCTAATCAACCGAATATGGAAGTTATTCTAAACAACCGTATCTGGAAGTTATTCTTAATCAATCGTATCTGGAAGTTTTTCTAAACAACCGTATCTGGAAGTTATTCTAAATCAACACTATCTGGAAGTTATTCTAAATCAATACTATCTGGAAGTTATTATAATCAACCATATATGGAAGTTATTCTAATCAACCGTACCTGGAAGTTATTCTAAACAACCGTATCTGGAAGTTATTCTAATCAACACTATCTGGAAGTTATTCTAATCAACACTATCTGGAAGTTATTCTAATCAATCGTATCTGGAAGTTATTCTAATCAACACTATCTGGAAGTTATTCTAATCAACACTATCTGGAAGTTATTCTAATCAACCGTGTCTGGAAGTTATTCTTAATCAACCGTATCTGGAAGTTTTTCTAAACAACCTTATCTGGAAGTTATTCTAAATCAACACTATCTGGAATTTATTCTAATCAACCGTATCTGGGAATTATTCTAGTCAACCGTATCTGGAAGTTATTCTAAACAAACGTATCTGGGAATTATTCTAAACAACCATATCTGGACGTTATTCTAATCAACCGTATATGGAAGTTATTCTAAACAACCGTATCTGGAAGTTATTCTTAATCAACACTATCTGGAAGTTATTCTAATCAACACTATCTGGAAGTTATTCTAATCAACCGTACTTGGAAGTTATTCTAATCAACGTATCTGGAATTTATTCTAATCAACCGTATCTGGGAATTATTCTAGTCAACCGTATCTGGAAGTTATTCTAAACAAACGTATCTGGGAATTATTCTAAACAACCGTATCTGGACGTTATTCTAATCAACCGTATCTGGAAGTTATTCTAGACAACCGTATCTGGAAGTTATTCTAATCAACACTATCTGGAAGTTATTCTAATCAATCGTATCTGGAAGTTATTCTAATCAACACTATCTGGAAGTTATTCTAATCAATACTATCTGGAAGTTATTCTAATCAACCGTGTCTGGAAGTTATTCTTATTCAACCGTATCTGGAATTTTTTCTAAACAACCGTATCTGGAAGTTATTCTAAATCAACACTATCTGGAATTTATTCTAATCAACCGTATCTGGGAATTATTCTAGGCAACCGTATCTGGAAGTTATTCTAAACAACCGTATCTGGGAATTATTCTAAACAACCGTATCTGGAAGTTATTCTAATCAACCGTATATGGAAGTTATTCTTATCAACAGTATCTGGAAGTTATTCTAATCAACAGTATCTGGAAGTTATTCTCAACAACCGTATCTGGACGCTATTCTAATCAACCGTATCTGGAAGTTATTCTAATCAACCGTATCTGGAAGCTATTCTAATCAACTGTATCTGGAAGGTATTCTAATCAACCGTATCTGGAAGTTATTCTAATCAACCGTATCTGGAAATTATTCTAATCAACGTATCTGGAAGTTATTCTAATCAACCGTATCTGGAAGTTATTCTAGACAACCGTATCTGGAATTTATTCTCAATCATTATTATCTGGAAGTTATTTTAAATCAACACTATCTGGAAGTTATTCTAATCAATCGTATCTGGAAGTTATTCTAATCAACACTATCTGGAAGTTATTCTAATCAACACTATCTGGAAGTTATTCTAATCAACCATGTCTGGAAGTTATTCTTAATCAACCGTATCTGGAAGTTTTTCTAAACAACCGTATCTGGAAGTTATTCTAAATCAACACTATCTGGAATTTATTCTAATCAACCGTATCTGGGAATTATTCTAGTCAACCGTATCTGGAAGTTATTCTAAACAAACGTATCTGGGAATTATTCTAAACAACCGTATCTGGAAGTTATTCTAATCAACCGAATATGGAAGTTATTCTAAACAACCGTATCTGGAAGTTATTCTTAATCAATCGTATCTGGAAGTTTTTCTAAACAACCGTATCTGGAAGTTATTCTAAATCAACACTATCTGGAAGTTATTCTAAATCAATACTATCTGGAAGTTATTATAATCAACCATATATGGAAGTTATTCTAATCAACCGTATCTGGAAGTTATTCTAAATCAACACTATCTGGAAGTTATTCTAAATCAACACTATCTGGAAGTTATTCTAATCAACCGTATATGGAAGTTATTCTAATCAACCGTATCTGGAAGTTATTCTAAACAACCGTATCTGGAAGTTATTCTTATCAACAGTATCTGGAAGTTATTCTAATCAACAGTATCTGGAAGTTATTCTCAACAACCGTATCTGGACGCTATTCTAATCAACCGTATCTGGAAGTTATTCTAATCAACCGTATCTGGAAGCTATTCTAATCAACTGTATCTGGAAGTTATTCTAATCAACCATATCTGGAAGTTATTCTAATCAACCGTATCTGGAAATTATTCTAATCAACGTATCTGGAAGTTATTCTAATCAACCGTATCTGGAAGTTATTCTAGACAACCGTATCTGGAATTTATTCTCAATCATTATTATCTGGAAGTTATTTTAAATCAACACTATCTGGAAGTTATTCTAATCAATCGTATCTGGAAGTTATTCTAATCAACACTATCTGGAAGTTATTCTAATCAACACTATCTGGAAGTTATTCTAAATCAATACTATCTGGAAGTTATTATAATCAACCATATATGGAAGTTATTCTAATCAACCGTATCTGGAAGTTATTCTAAATCAACACTATCTGGAAGTTATTCTAAATCAACACTATCTGGAAGTTATTCTAATCAACCGTATATGGAAGTTATTCTAATCAACCGTATCTGGAAGTTATTCTAAACAACCGTATCTGGAAGTTATTCTTATCAACAGTATCTGGAAGTTATTCTAATCAACAGTATCTGGAAGTTATTCTCAACAACCGTATCTGGACGCTATTCTAATCAACCGTATCTGGAAGTTATTCTAATCAACCGTATCTGGAAGCTATTCTAATCAACTGTATCTGGAAGTTATTCTAATCAACCGTATCTGGAAGTTATTCTAATCAACCGTATCTGGAAATTATTCTAATCAACGTATCTGGAAGTTATTCTAATCAACCGTATCTGGAAGTTATTCTAGACAACCGTATCTGGAATTTATTCTCAATCATTATTATCTGGAAGTTATTTTAAATCAACACTATCTGGAAGTTATTCTAATCAACACTATCTGGAAGCTATTCTAATCAACTGTATCTGGAAGTTATTCTAATCAACCGTATCTGGAAGTTATTCTAAACAACCGTATCTGGAAGTTATTCTTATCAACAGTATCTGGAAGTTATTCTAATCAACAGTATCTGGAAGTTATTCTCAACAACAGTATCTGGAACAACAGTATCTAATCGTATCTGGAAGTTATTCTAATCAACCGTATCTGGAAGCTATTCTAATCAACTGTATCTGGAAGTTATTCTAATCAACCGTATCTGGAAGTTATTCTAATCAACCGTATCTGGAAATTATTCTAATCAACGTATCTGGAAGTTATTCTAATCAACCGTATCTGGAAGTTATTCTAGACAACCGTATCTGGAATTTATTCTCAATCATTATTATCTGGAAGTTATTTTAAATCAACACTATCTGGAAGTTATTCTAATCAACACTATCTGGAAGCTATTCTAATCAACTGTATCTGGAAGTTATTCTAATCAACCGTATCTGGAAGTTATTCTAATCAACGTATCTGGAAGTTATTATAATCAACCGTATCTTGAAGTTATTCTAATCAACCGTATCTGGAAGTTATTCTAGACAACCGTATCTGGAATTTATTCTCAATCATTATTATCTGGAAGTTATTCTAAACAACCGTATCTGGAAGTTATTCTAAACAACCGTATCTGGAAGTTATTCTAAATCAACCGTATCTGGAAGTTATTCTAATCAACCGAATATGGAAGTTATTCTAAACAACCGTATCTGGAAGTTATTCTTAATCAATCGTATCTGGAAGTTTTTCTAAACAACCGTATCTGGAAGTTATTCTAAATCAACACTATCTGGAAGTTATTCTAAATCAATACTATCTGGAAGTTATTCTAATCAACACTATCTGGAAGTTATTCTAATCAATCGTATCTGGAAGTTATTCTAATCAATAGTATCTGGAAGTTATTCTAAACAACCGTGTCTGGAAGTTATTGTAATCAACCGTATCTTGAAGTTATTGTAATCAACCGTATCTGGAAGTTATTCTAAACAACGGTATCTGGAAGTTATTCTAAACAACGGTATCTGGAAGTTATTCTAATCAACCGTATCTGGAAGTTATTCTAATCAACACTATCTGGAAGTTATTCTCAATCATTATTATCTGGAAGTTATTCGAATCAACCGTATCTGGAAGTTATTCTAAACAACCGTATCTGGAAGTTATTCTAATCAATAGTATCTGGAAGTTATTCTAATCAACTGTATCTGGAAGTTATTCTAAACAACCGTGTCTGGAAGTTATTGTAATCAACCGTATCTTGAAGTTATTGTAATCAACCGTATCTGGAAGTTATTCTAAACAACGGTATCTGGAAGTTATTCTAAACAACGGTATCTGGAAGTTATTCTAATCAACCGTATCTGGAAGTTATTCTAATCAACACTATCTGGAAGTTATTCTCAATCATTATTATCTGGAAGTTATTCGAATCAACCGTATCTGGAAGTTATTCTAAACAACCGTATCTGGAAGTTATTCTCAATCATTATTATCTGGAAGTTATTTTAAATCAACAATATCTGGAAGTTATTCTAATAAACACTATCTGGAAGTTATTCTAATCATTCCTATCTGGAAGTTATTCTAAACAACCATATCTGGAAGTTGTTCTAAACAACCGTATCTGGAAGTTATTCTAAATCAACACTATCTGGAAGTTATTCTAAATCAACACTATCTGGAAGTTATTCTAATCAACCGTATCTGGAAGTTATTCTAATCAACACTATCTGGAAGTTATTCTTATCAATACTATCTGGAAGTTATTCTAAATCAACACTATCTGGAAGTTATTCTAATCAACACTATCTGGAAGTTATTCTAATCAACCGTGTCTGGAAGTTATTCTAAACAACCGTATCTGGGAATTATTCTAATCAACCATATCTGGAAGTTATTCTAAATCAACACTATCTGGAAGTTATTCTAAACAACCGTATCTGGAAGTTATTCTAAACAACCGTATCTGGTAGTTATTCTTATCAACACTATCTGGAAGTTATTCTAAATCAACACTATCTGGAAGTTATTCTAATCAACCGTATCTGGAAGTTATTCTAATCAACCGTATCTGGTAGTTATTCTAATCAACACTATCTGGAAGTTATTCTAAATCAACACTATCTGGAAGTTATTCTAATCAATCGTATCTGGAAGTTATTCTAATCAACACTATCTGGAAGTTATTCTAAATCAACACTATCTGGAAGTTATTCTAATCAACACTATCTGGAAGTTATTCTAATCAACCGTATCTGGGAATTATTATAGTCAACCGTGTCTGGAAGTTATTCTAAACAACCGTATCTGGGAATTATTCTAATCAACCATATCTGGAAGTTATTCTAAATCAACACTATCTGGAAGTTATTCTAAACAACCGTATCTGCAAGTTATTCTAATCAACACTATCTGGAAGTTATTCTAATCAACCGTACTTGGAAGTTATTCTAAACAACCGTATCTGGAAGTTATTTTAAATCAACAGTTTCTGGAAGTTATTCTAATCAAACGTATCTGGAAGTTATTGTAAACAACCGTATCTGGAAGTTATTCTAAATCAACACTATCTGGAAGTTATTCTAATCAACTGTATCTGGAAGTTATTCTAATCAACCGTATCTGGAAGTTATTCTAAACAACCGTATCTGGAAGTTATTCTTATCAACAGTATCTGGAAGTTATTCTAATCAACAGTATCTGGAAGTTATTCTCAACAACAGTATCTGGACGCTATTCTAATCAACCGTATCTGGAAGTTATTCTAATCAACCGTATCTGGAAGCTATTCTAATCAACTGTATCTGGAAGTTATTCTAATCAACCGTATCTGGAAGTTATTCTAATCAACCGTATCTGGAAATTATTCTAATCAACGTATCTGGAAGTTATTCTAATCAACCGTATCTGGAAGTTATTCTAGACAACCGTATCTGGAATTTATTCTCAATCATTATTATCTGGAAGTTATTTTAAATCAACACTATCTGGAAGTTATTCTAATCAACACTATCTGGAAGCTATTCTAATCAACTGTATCTGGAAGTTATTCTAATCAACCGTATCTGGAAGTTATTCTAATCAACGTATCTGGAAGTTATTATAATCAACCGTATCTTGAAGTTATTCTAATCAACCGTATCTGGAAGTTATTCTAGACAACCGTATCTGGAATTTATTCTCAATCATTATTATCTGGAAGTTATTCTAAACAACCGTATCTGGAAGTTATTCTAAACAACCGTATCTGGAAGTTATTCTAAATCAACCGTATCTGGAAGTTATTCTAATCAACCGAATATGGAAGTTATTCTAAACAACCGTATCTGGAAGTTATTCTTAATCAATCGTATCTGGAAGTTTTTCTAAACAACCGTATCTGGAAGTTATTCTAAATCAACACTATCTGGAAGTTATTCTAAATCAATACTATCTGGAAGTTATTCTAATCAACACTATCTGGAAGTTATTCTAATCAATCGTATCTGGAAGTTATTCTAATCAATAGTATCTGGAAGTTATTCTAAACAACCGTGTCTGGAAGTTATTGTAATCAACCGTATCTTGAAGTTATTGTAATCAACCGTATCTGGAAGTTATTCTAAACAACGGTATCTGGAAGTTATTCTAAACAACGGTATCTGGAAGTTATTCTAATCAACCGTATCTGGAAGTTATTCTAATCAACACTATCTGGAAGTTATTCTCAATCATTATTATCTGGAAGTTATTCGAATCAACCGTATCTGGAAGTTATTCTAAACAACCGTATCTGGAAGTTATTCTAATCAATAGTATCTGGAAGTTATTCTAATCAACTGTATCTGGAAGTTATTCTAAACAACCGTGTCTGGAAGTTATTGTAATCAACCGTATCTTGAAGTTATTGTAATCAACCGTATCTGGAAGTTATTCTAAACAACGGTATCTGGAAGTTATTCTAAACAACGGTATCTGGAAGTTATTCTAATCAACCGTATCTGGAAGTTATTCTAATCAACACTATCTGGAAGTTATTCTCAATCATTATTATCTGGAAGTTATTCGAATCAACCGTATCTGGAAGTTATTCTAAACAACCGTATCTGGAAGTTATTCTCAATCATTATTATCTGGAAGTTATTTTAAATCAACAATATCTGGAAGTTATTCTAATAAACACTATCTGGAAGTTATTCTAATCATTCCTATCTGGAAGTTATTCTAAACAACCATATCTGGAAGTTGTTCTAAACAACCGTATCTGGAAGTTATTCTAAATCAACACTATCTGGAAGTTATTCTAAATCAACACTATCTGGAAGTTATTCTAATCAACCGTATCTGGAAGTTATTCTAATCAACACTATCTGGAAGTTATTCTTATCAATACTATCTGGAAGTTATTCTAAATCAACACTATCTGGAAGTTATTCTAATCAACACTATCTGGAAGTTATTCTAATCAACCGTGTCTGGAAGTTATTCTAAACAACCGTATCTGGGAATTATTCTAATCAACCATATCTGGAAGTTATTCTAAATCAACACTATCTGGAAGTTATTCTAAACAACCGTATCTGGAAGTTATTCTAAACAACCGTATCTGGTAGTTATTCTTATCAACACTATCTGGAAGTTATTCTAAATCAACACTATCTGGAAGTTATTCTAATCAACCGTATCTGGAAGTTATTCTAATCAACCGTATCTGGTAGTTATTCTAATCAACACTATCTGGAAGTTATTCTAAATCAACACTATCTGGAAGTTATTCTAATCAATCGTATCTGGAAGTTATTCTAATCAACACTATCTGGAAGTTATTCTAAATCAACACTATCTGGAAGTTATTCTAATCAACACTATCTGGAAGTTATTCTAATCAACCGTATCTGGGAATTATTATAGTCAACCGTGTCTGGAAGTTATTCTAAACAACCGTATCTGGGAATTATTCTAATCAACCATATCTGGAAGTTATTCTAAATCAACACTATCTGGAAGTTATTCTAAACAACCGTATCTGCAAGTTATTCTAATCAACACTATCTGGAAGTTATTCTAATCAACCGTACTTGGAAGTTATTCTAAACAACCGTATCTGGAAGTTATTTTAAATCAACAGTTTCTGGAAGTTATTCTAATCAAACGTATCTGGAAGTTATTGTAAACAACCGTATCTGGAAGTTATTCTAAATCAACACTATCTGGAAGTTATTCTAATCAACTGTATCTGGAAGTTATTCTAATCAACACTATTTGGAAGTTATTCCAATCAACCGTATCTGGAAGTTATTCTAATCAACACTATCTGGAAGTTATTTTAAATCAACACTATCTGGAAGTTATTCTAATCAACACCATCTGGAAGTTATTCTAATCAACCGTGTCTGGAAGTTATTCTAAACAACCGTATCTGGAAGTTATTCTAAACAACCGTATCTGGAAATTATTCTAAATCAACACTATCTGGAAGTTATTCTAATCAACTGTATCTGGAAGTTATTCTAATCAACCGTATCTGGAATTTATTCGAAACAATCTTATCTGGAAGTTTTTCTAAACAACCGTATCTAGAAGTTATTCTTAATCAACCGTATCTGCAAGTTATTCTAATCATCCGTATCTGGAAGTTATTCTAATCAACCGTATCTGGAAGTTATTGTAATCAACCGTATCTGGAAGTTATTCTAAACAACGGTATCTGGAAGTTATTCTAAACAACGGTATCTGGAAGTTATTCTAATCAACCGTATCTGGAAGTTATTCTAATCAACACTATCTGGAAGTTATTCTCAATCATTATTATCTGGAAGTTATTCGAATCAACCGTATCTGGAAGTTATTCTAAACAACCGTATCTGGAAGTTATTCTCAATCATTATTATCTGGAAGTTATTTTAAATCAACAATATCTGGAAGTTATTCTAATAAACACTATCTGGAAGTTATTCTAATCATTCCTATCTGGAAGTTATTCTAAACAACCATATCTGGAAGTTGTTCTAAACAACCGTATCTGGAAGTTATTCTAAATCAACACTATCTGGAAGTTATTCTAAATCAACACTATCTGGAAGTTATTCTAATCAACCGTATCTGGAAGTTATTCTAATCAACACTATCTGGAAGTTATTCTTATCAATACTATCTGGAAGTTATTCTAAATCAACACTATCTGGAAGTTATTCTAATCAACACTATCTGGAAGTTATTCTAATCAACCGTGTCTGGAAGTTATTCTAAACAACCGTATCTGGGAATTATTCTAATCAACCATATCTGGAAGTTATTCTAAATCAACACTATCTGGAAGTTATTCTAAACAACCGTATCTGGAAGTTATTCTAAACAACCGTATCTGGTAGTTATTCTTATCAACACTATCTGGAAGTTATTCTAAATCAACACTATCTGGAAGTTATTCTAATCAACCGTATCTGGAAGTTATTCTAATCAACCGTATCTGGTAGTTATTCTAATCAACACTATCTGGAAGTTATTCTAAATCAACACTATCTGGAAGTTATTCTAATCAATCGTATCTGGAAGTTATTCTAATCAACACTATCTGGAAGTTATTCTAAATCAACACTATCTGGAAGTTATTCTAATCAACACTATCTGGAAGTTATTCTAATCAACCGTATCTGGGAATTATTATAGTCAACCGTGTCTGGAAGTTATTCTAAACAACCGTATCTGGGAATTATTCTAATCAACCATATCTGGAAGTTATTCTAAATCAACACTATCTGGAAGTTATTCTAAACAACCGTATCTGCAAGTTATTCTAATCAACACTATCTGGAAGTTATTCTAATCAACCGTACTTGGAAGTTATTCTAAACAACCGTATCTGGAAGTTATTTTAAATCAACAGTTTCTGGAAGTTATTCTAATCAAACGTATCTGGAAGTTATTGTAAACAACCGTATCTGGAAGTTATTCTAAATCAACACTATCTGGAAGTTATTCTAATCAACTGTATCTGGAAGTTATTCTAATCAACACTATTTGGAAGTTATTCCAATCAACCGTATCTGGAAGTTATTCTAATCAACACTATCTGGAAGTTATTTTAAATCAACACTATCTGGAAGTTATTCTAATCAACACCATCTGGAAGTTATTCTAATCAACCGTGTCTGGAAGTTATTCTAAACAACCGTATCTGGAAGTTATTCTAAACAACCGTATCTGGAAATTATTCTAAATCAACACTATCTGGAAGTTATTCTAATCAACTGTATCTGGAAGTTATTCTAATCAACCGTATCTGGAATTTATTCGAAACAATCTTATCTGGAAGTTTTTCTAAACAACCGTATCTAGAAGTTATTCTTAATCAACCGTATCTGCAAGTTATTCTAATCATCCGTATCTGGAAGTTATTCTAATCAACCGTATCTGGAAGTTATTCTAATCAACTGTATCTGGAAGTTATTCTAATCAACCGTATCTGGAAGTTATTCTTATCAACACTATCTGGAAGGTATTCTAAATCAACACTATCTGGAAGTTATTCTTATCAATACTATCTGGAAGTTATTCTAAATCAACACTATCTGGAAGTTATTCTAATCAACACTATCTGGAAGTTATTCTAATCAACCGTGTCTGGAAGTTATTCTAATCAATACTATCTGGAAGTTATTCTAATCAACCATATCTGGAAGTTATTCTAAATCAACCGTGTCTGGAAGTTATTCTAAACAACCGTATCTGGGAATTATTCTAATCAACCATATCTGGAAGTTATTCTAAACAACCGTATCTGGAAGTTATTCTAAACAACCGTATCTGGTAGTTATTCTTATCAACACTATCTGGAAGTTATTCTAAATCAACACTATCTGGAAGTTATTCTAATCAACCGTATCTGGAAGTTATTCTAATCAACCGTATCTGGTAGTTATTCTAATCAACACTATCTGGAAGTTATTCTAAATCAACACTATCTGGAAGTTATTCTAATCAATCGTATCTGGAAGTTATTCTAATCAACACTATCTGGAAGTTATTCTAAATCAACACTATCTGGAAGTTATTCTAATCAACACTATCTGGAAGTTATTCTAATCAACCGTATCTGGGAATTATTATAGTCAACCGTGTCTGGAAGTTATTCTAAACAACCGTATCTGGGAATTATTCTAATCAACCATATCTGGAAGTTATTCTAAATCAACACTATCTGGAAGTTATTCTAAACAACCGTATCTGCAAGTTATTCTAATCAACACTATCTGGAAGTTATTCTAATCAACCGTACTTGGAAGTTATTCTAAACAACCGTATCTGGAAGTTATTTTAAATCAACAGTTTCTGGAAGTTATTCTAATCAACCGTATCTGGAAGTTATTGTAAACAACCGTATCTGGAAGTTATTCTAAATCAACACTATCTGGAAGTTATTCTAATCAACTGTATCTGGAAGTTATTCTAATCAACACTATTTGGAAGTTATTCCAATCAACCGTATCTGGAAGTTATTCTAATCAACACTATCTGGAAGTTATTTTAAATCAACACTATCTGGAAGTTATTCTAATCAACACCATCTGGAAGTTATTCTAATCAACCGTGTCTGGAAGTTATTCTAAACAACCGTATCTGGAAGTTATTCTAAACAACCGTATCTGGAAATTATTCTAAATCAACACTATCTGGAAGTTATTCTAATCAACTGTATCTGGAAGTTATTCTAATCAACCGTATCTGGAAGTTATTCTAATCAACTGTATCTGGAAGTTATTCTAATCAACCGTATCTGGAAGTTATTCTTATCAACACTATCTGGAAGGTATTCTAAATCAACACTATCTGGAAGTTATTCTAATCAACACTATCTGGAAGTTATTCTAATCAACACTATCTGGAAGTTATTCTAATCAACCGTATCTGGGAATTATTATAGTCAACCGTGTCTGGAAGTTATTCTAAACAACCGTATCTGGGAATTATTCTAATCAACCATATTTGGAAGTTATTCTAAATCAACACTATCTGGAAGTTTTTCTAAACAACCGTATCTAGAAGTTATTCTTAATCAACCGTATCTGGAAGTTATTCTAAACAACCGTATCTGGAAGTTATTCTAATCAACAGTATCTGGAAGTTATTCTAAATCAACACTATCTGGAAGTTATTCTAAATCAACACTATCTGGAAGTTATTCTAATCAACCGTACATGGAAGTTATTCTAATCAACAGTATCTGGAAGTTATTCTCAACAACCGTATTTGGAAGCTATTCTAATCAACCGTATCTTGAAGTTATTCTAATCAACCGTATCTGGAAGTTATTCTAGACAACCGTATCTGGAATTTATTCTCAATCATTATTATCTGGAAGTTATTCTAAACAACCGTATCTGGAAGTTATTCTAAACAACCGTATCTGGAAGTTATTCTAAATCAACACTATCTGGAAGTTATTCTAATCAACTGTATCTGGAAGTTATTCTAAATCAACACTATCTGGAAGTTATTCTAATCAACACTATCTGGAAGTTATTCTAATCAATCGTATCTGGAAGTTATTCTAATCAATACTATCTGGAAGTTATTCTAATCAACTGTATCTGGAAGTTATTCTAAACAACCGTGTCTGGAAGTTATTGTAATCAACCGTATCTTGAAGTTATTGTAATCAACCGTATCTGGAAGTTATTCTAAACAACGGTATCTGGAAGTTATTCTAAACAACGGTATCTGGAAGTTATTCTAATCAACCGTATCTGGAAGTTATTCTAATCAACACTATCTGGAAGTTATTCTCAATCATTATTACCTGGAAGTTA